>NC_141086.1:27338697-27441197 GCF_041138505.1 Cibotium barometz
ACCCAATTTCTTGCAAAAGCTTTGCAAAACTTTTTTTGGCTCAAAAATAGCAATTTTAGGTAAAGTAGGGATTTTTAGGCCAAAATGAAGCTCTTTATTTTTATTTAAAAAAATTTAAAGAGAAAATAATTTGCAAGGCTACAGTTGGATTATAGAATAGAGATTAAAAAAACAGAGGCTTGAAAGCTTTTCAAATGCTTTAAGAGAAGTTTTGTATCGCTTTAAGTTTTAAAAAAAAGCTCTAAAGCTTTGAGCTATTAAAGCTTAAAAGCATTAATAGTCTTAAGGCTTCAAAAATAATAAAAAAATTGACTGACGATTGTGTGCAGAGAAATCAACAAAATACTTTAGGATGCAATTTGCACTGTGCATCCTTGGAAGATGGAGGATGATGATATTGGACTAAAAACTATAATAACAATGGTTTTGGAGATTGTAGATGAAAGGCAAACAAATCTGTGGTGTCGAATAGAAAGAAAACAGATAAACCACTTTTAGATTTTTTATGGTTTTGGAAAGTGGTTTTCTACCTTTCTTTGACTTGTGGATAAAAGAAACATGGATTTTGGTTATCCACACAATAGATAAAAACAAGACTTCTTAAATGAACCTTCACCTTTGGTTGGCAATTTATGAGTGAAAAACTACCTTCTCGTAAATTTCAAAGCTTCTTTATCTTCTAGTTCTTCACCACCTTCAAACTTTGCTATCAATCTTGGCTCTGATACCAATGTTGGAGGGTGAAAAGAACTCACTAGAATAATTGCAAAGTATAAATCACAGAGCATAAAATAAAAATCACACATAACACAAAATTGGGTCCAATTTGATTTCACACAAAGCCCACATTTGAGTCTTGGTGTATTTAAGTTATATTGCTTGAAATAACTTATGGGCTCAAAATGGTGTCCACTTTTACAAATAAGTCGACTTCTTAAAAAATAGCTTGCTTTATTGGATATGCAAGCCAATCTACTTAAAAATGGGTGGAAACCTTGAACTTTATAAATATTTTTATCTCTTGTAAAAACAAATATGTACATGGGAGGTTTCATATGTCCCAATAAATATATACATTGATAATAAATATGGTTAATATCCAAAATGAAATAATGATGTTGTGCATTGTCACAAAATCAAATAATATTTGTCGACACCCAAAATCGAGTGTCTCAAAATATTCTTGACCACACTACCACCTCGCCTCCATTATTCAATCCAAGGATGTACACTTATATCAACTATACCAATCAATTAATAAATAAATGATAAAAATACAAATAACCATATGAGAATCATAATATTAAGATGATGTAACTAATACTCCCACGCATGTATAGTAACCCATATACACGTAAAGTAAGCTATAATCACCCGGATTTAGAAAGGTGTCCCAATCTAAACCCATCTAAGAGAATTCATAAATAATGGAAAACATGGAAATATGTAATGAAGCAATTATATATGCACATACACATGTATGGGCTAGGCACATGGACCTTAGGTCCCTTGAGCATAGATTTGGGGCATTGTCATATTTATTAACCAATGTGAAATGGCCAGGCACTATATAAGTGACCTTGGTCTAGGCTATTGTAGCCTTTTACCATCATTTGATATGATGGATATTTTGTCTTCTTGGAGGTTATGCCCAATCTTTCATGGCTGATTCATGGAAATCTTTCCATGTCTAGGTGCTACTCCCTAAGTTGAGTGGGACATGTGTGTACTCCATGCTAATGAGTGCAAACCCCTAGGTCCCTTCATTGCATTAGTATTAGAATCATGGATTCTCTTCATTGCATTGGTATCAGAGCTATGGATTCTCTTCATTGCATTGTTATTAGAGCCATGGATTCTCTTTATTACAAAATATAAAAATCCCTCAATTAACTCCTCAAAGCACTTACATGTTGGTGGTCGACTTTTTTATGAAACTTCGCCATGTGACTAGGCACTACTGGTGGGCGTATCCCCTGCCTATCTGTGGAGTCTGTGAAAAGGAAGAACATTGACTAACCAATGTCCTTAGAGTAAGTATTGTTTACTTGGAGTCTACTGCCAATCTTTCATCTTTAATGTAAATGTGCAACTATGCAAGTAGGTGGTTTTTTTCTTGGTCTTGGAAGATTTTGTGAGGAGTCATTATATATGTAAGTTAATATGCATGTATGTGTATGTGTGAGGTTGAGTAAGTGTGCATATTTTTGTATGTGCACATTCATGCGAGTGTGTGTGCATGTGTTTTTTTTGTGTACATGTGTGTGTGTGTGTGGTGCAATGATTTTATATTCACGTGATCACAAGATTTTTTTTGTTAATAACACTTGTGAACATGTTATTCACATGTTCACACGTTTTCATGTTCTCAAAATAGAAGGTCACCAGTGACCTGGTAACCTGCCGAAGCCTGTCGGGCTTTTTGTTTTCCCGGCGGGCCCGCCGAGAAATCCATTTCCCGACGGGAAAAAAAGTTTTAAAAAAATGGTCAAAATATTTTCATGTTCACAGTCATTCCTACCATTTTTGGGCCTTCTTGACTCATTTATGATGTCAAAAGTTCAAAATTCTTTGTACAAAAAAGTTATCTCTAAATTTATTGCCTTAAGCTCGATTACCATCAATTAGATCTTATTGAACTTCCAATTGAGTCTAATTGACATCAATTAATATCCAATTGAGTCCAATTGGTATCAATTAAGTCTGATTGGGTGTCAATTGATCGATTGGGCTCAATTGACATCAATTGACACCCCATTGGACTCAATTGGGCTTAATTGGACTTAATTGGATTCAATCAATTGACACCCAATTGGACACAATTGGGCTTAATTGGACTCAATTGACATCGATTAACACCCAATTGATGTCAATTGAGCTCAATTGACATCAATCCTAGTCAATTGATATCCAATTGATACCAATTGAGCCGAATTGACACCAATTGCACTCAATTGGCACCCAATTGATGTCAATTGAGTCCTCAATTAACATCAATTAACACCCAATTGAGTCCAATTGACATCAACTAATACCCAATTGAGTCAAATTGATATCAATTAAGTATAATTGGGTGTCAATTGATCAATTCGGCTCAACTGATATCAATTAACATCCAATTAGACTCAATTGACATCAATTGGGTGCCAATTGAGTCCAAGTGACACCCAATTGATATCAATTGCATCCAATTGGGCTTAATTGACATCAATTCACACCTAATTAATGTCAATTGAGTCCAATCAGGTTCAATTCACACCCAATTGATGTCAATTGGGCTCAATTGACATCCAATTGATGTTAATTGGACTCAATCAATGAACACCCAATTGATGTCAATTGAGCTCAATTGACATCAATCGTAGTCAATTGACACCCAATTGATGCTGCCAATTGAGCCGAATTAAGCTTAATTGATATTAATTACACTCAATTGGCACCCAATTGATGTCGATTGAGTTTGATTAAACTCAATTAACATCAATTAACACCCAATTAAGTCTCATTGACATCAATTAATACCTAATTGAGTCAAATTGATATCAATTAAGCCTAATTGGGTGTCAATTGATCAATTGGGCTCAATTGATACCAATTGACATCCAATTGGACTCAATTGACATCAATTGGGTGCTAATTGAGTCCAAGTGACACCCAATTGATATCCATTGCATCCAATTGGGCTCAATTGACATCAATTCACACCTAATTAATGTCAATTGAGTCCAATCACGTTCAATTCACACCCAATTAATGTCAATTGGGCTCAATTGACATCCAATTAACTCAGCCCAATTGATATCAATTGAGTCTAATTCAAACCCAATTGAGTCTAATTACATCTAATTGGACTCAATTGACATCAATTAACACCCAATTGATGTCAATTAAATCCAATTAACATCAATTAACACCCAATTGATGTCAATTCAGCTCAATTGATATCAATCGTAGTTAATTGACACCCAATTGATGTTAATTGAGCCAAATTGGGCTTAATTGACATCAATTGTACTCAATCGACACCCAATTGATGTCAATTGAGACTCAATTAACATCAATTAACATCCAATTGAGTTCAATTGACATCAATTAATACCCAATTGAGTCAAATTGATATTAATTCAGTCTAATTGGATGTCAATTGATCAATTGGGCTCAATTGATATCAATTGACATCCAGGTGGACTCAATTGATATCAATTGGGTGCCAATTGAGTCCAATTGACACCCAATTGATATCAATTGCATCCAAGTGGGGTCAATTGACATCAATTCACACCTAATTGATGTTAATTGAGTCCAATTAGGTTCAATTTACACCCAATTGATGTGAATTGGGCTCAATTGACACCCAATTGATATCAATTTGGCTCAATTGACATCAATTCACACCTAATTGATGTTAATTGAGTCCAATTAGGTTCAATTTACACCCAATTGATGTGAATTGGGCTCAATTGACACCCAATTGATATCAATTTGGCTCAATTGACACCTAATTGATATTAATTAGACTCGATTGACATTAATTAACACCCAATTGATGTCAATTGAGCTCAATTGACATCAATTGTAGTCAATTGATACCCAATTGATGTCAATTAAGCTAAATTGGGCTTAATAGACATCAATTGCACTCAATTAGCACCTAATTGATATCAATTGAGTCCAATTGAGCTCAATTAACATCAATTAGCACCCAATTGAGTCCAATTTATATCAATTAACACTTAATTGAGTCAAATTGATATCAATTAAGTCTAATTGGGTGTCAATTGATCAATTGGGCTCAATTGATATCAATTGACATCCACTTGGACTCAATTGACATCAATTGGGTGCCAATTGAGTCTAATTGACACCCAAGTGATATCAATTGCATCGAATTGGGCTCAATTGACATCAATTCACACCTAATTGATATCAATTGAGTCCAATTGATATTAATTGAGTCTAATTCACACCCAATTGAGTCCAATTGCATCTAATTAGACTCGATTGACATCAATAAACACCCAATTGATGTCAATTAAACTCAATTAACATCAATAAACATCTAATTGATATCAATTGACTCCAATTGGGTTTAATTGACACCCAATTGATGTTAATTAAGTCCAAATAGATACAATTAGGCTCAATTGACACCTAACTGATGTCAATTGAGTCCAATTGGGTTAAATTGGATGTAATTAGGCTTAATTGATGTCAATTGGATGTAATTTATCCAATTGATGTCAATTGAGTTTAATTGGATGTAATTAGGCTCAATTGACACCTAATTGATGTCAATTGAGTTCAATTCATACCCAATTGTTGTTAATTGTGTCCAATTGAGCTCAATTAACACCCAATTGATGTCAATTGGGCTCAATTAACATCAGTTAACACCCTATTGAGTCCAATTGATGTCAATTGGGTGTCAATTGATATTAATTGAGTCCAATTGATCAATTAATACCCAATTAGACTTAATTGATGTCAATTGGACTCAATTGATATCAATTGGGTACATTCAATTTAGCATCAATTATAATCAATTGACACCCAATTGATATCAATTGACATCAATTAGGTGTTAATTGATGTCAATTGAGCCCATGTGACATCAATTGTGTGTCAATTGAATCCAATTGATGTCAGTTGAGCCCAATTGACATCAATTGTGTGTCAATTGATACACAATTAGCTTCAATTGGGCTCAATTGACACCAATTGACACCCAGTTGATGTCAATTAGGCTCCATTGACACCCAATTAGACTCAATTTGGCTCAATTGACACCCAATTAGACTCAACTTAATTAAGTCTAACTAGGCTCAATTAGACTCAATTTGGCTCAATTGATATCAATTGACACCCAATTAGACTCAATTTGACTCAATTGACATCAATTGACACCCAATTGATGTGAACTGATGTGAATTGAGCTCAATTGCATCAAATTAGGCTCAATTGACATCAATTGACACCCAATTAATATCAATTGAGTGCAATTGATGTGAATTGATGTCAATTGAGCTCAATTGCATGGAATTAGGTTTAATTGACACCCAATTAATATCAATTGAGTGCAATTGAGCCCAATTCAGCTCAGTTGTAATCAATTGACACCCAATTGATGTCAGTTGCATCCAATTTGGCTCAATTGAAACCCAACTGATGTCAATTGAGTCCAATTGATGTTAATTGGCACCCAATTGATGTCAATAAGGTTCAATTGATGTTAATTGACACCCAATTGATGTCATTTACGTCCAATTGAGCTCAATTAACACCCAAATTATCCAATTGAAGTCAATTAGACTTAATTGACTTCAATTGTGTTAATTGGATATTAATTGATATCAATTAACACCCAATTGCTGTCAATTGAGTCTAATTCGGCTCAATTGACACTCAATTTACATCCAATTGGGTGTGAATTGAGCTCAATGTATCATATTAGGCTCAATTGACATCAATTGACACACAATCGATCACACAATTGAGTGCAATTGAGCCCAATTGAGCCCAATTGAGCCCAATTAATATCAATTGTGATCAATTGACATCCGATTGATGTTAATTGCATCCTATTGGGCTCAATTGAGCACAATAGGATGCAATTAACACCCAATTGAGTGCAATTAAGCCCAATTGAGCTCAATTGATATCAATTGACACCCAATTGATGTCAACTGAGCTCAATTGAGCTTAATTGACATCAATTGTAATAAATTAACACCCAATTGAAGTCAATTGGGCTTAATTAATATCAATTAACATCCAATTATTATCAATTGAGTCCAATTCGACCCAATTGATACTTAGTTTACACCCAATTTATGCAAATTGGGTGTAAATTGGACTCAATTGCGTCGAATTAGGCACAATTGACATCAATTGACACCCAATTAATATCAATTGAGTGTAAATCAAGTGTAATTAAGTCCAATTGGGCTCAATTGAGTGCAATGATGTCATGGACAATTGAGTCAATTGATGTAAGTATAGTTAGATTTAATTGGTGTGTCAATTGAACTTAAGGCCAGCAAATTATACAAAACTTTTTTTGTGCCAAGAATTTTGAACTTTTGACATCATAAATGAGTCCAGAAGGCCCAAAAATGGTAAGAATGACTGTGAACATGATTTTTTTTATATTTTTATATTTTTATATATTTTTTTTATTTTTTTATTTTTTTATTTTTTCCACCAGGAAAATGGGTTTTCCCGGCAGGCCCTCCGGGAAAGTGTCATTTTCCCGGCGGGATTACTGGCAGAGAAGGTTTTTGCAGGTCGTAAAAAATGCCCGTGAATATACATTGTGATCACAAGAATTTTTATGTTATTAACACATGTTAATAACATGTTCACGTGTTTTCGTTCACGTCAGTGAAATCCCTGGTGTGGTGCGTTGTGTATGCGCACATGCACGTGTTTATGTTGGCATACATATAGATCTGTTTATATATACGTATATACATACCTAAATAAATAAATATATGTATCTCTGTGTGTGTGTGTGTGTGTGCATCTATGTGTGCTAGGGAAAACAAATGAGCAAATGAGAAACTCTTTAATGTGTGTGTGTGTGTTTATATATATAAGAAACTCATTCAATGATTGATGGTGACAACTAATTGTGAGTCCCAATGCATCTAGGCTTGTGGAAAAGAACCTTCCTTTTAAAAAGTTCAAAAATGTGAAACTCTCCTATACACACATACATACATATACATATACATATACATATACATATACATACACATACACATACACATACACATACACATACACATACACATATACATATACATATACATATATATATACTCATTCAATGAGCACATGACTTGATGGTGACAACTAATTTTGTGATCCCCAATTCATTTAGGCATGTGTAAAAAATATGTATAAAATTTAAAAAAAATCTCCTTTCTCCTTTATGTGAAAGATCTCTCCTTCTCTTGCCAAGTCACAGGTCTCCTTTCTTTGCCACATGGTAGGTTACGAGCAATATATATATATATAGAAGGTACAACTGGTAGGTGGGTTTTTTCTTAGTCTTAGAGGAGTTTGTAAAGGTACCCCTGTGGAGGTAGGTTTTTTCTTTGTCTTAGAGGACTTTGTGGAGACTTGGGATTCAAGCTTTTGGTTCACTCAATCCAACATTTTTTCTTAGTCTTAGAGGACTTTGTGGAGACTCGGGAGTCAAGATTTGGGTTTAGTCAATCCAACCGTTTAAAATAAAATAAAATTATTGATTTTGTGGATATTGCTTGTATTATGGATCTTTACTTATGGTGTCTCAATTGAATTTTTGCTGCTCGCTCATCCTTTACTTCGAAATAAATGGCTAAATTTGCAACTTTTCAAAGTCGAGCAGCAATGGCCTCATTTCATCCCCAAGTGCCCCTCATTTTATTTTTTGCCACTCTTCTGACTTTGCATCTCACCAGAACTTGTTTGACCCAGGCATAGTAGCGAATACCACTAGGTGTAGGCTTTCACGTCCCCTTGGCTTCCCTTTTCAATAACACTCTATAGATCTTTGATGATGAGCATGCACTTGTGGGTGATGGGGCATAAGTACTATATGAGAAAGTGTAGTTTTGTTGATATTTCCAAGTTAATAATGCGTTAGAGATACCCCTCACAAAACCCATTTCAAGCTTTGATTTATATGGGTGGAAAATGAAAAGGTAATATTGTCCAAAGACAAGAAAAGCTTTGATTTATATGGGTGGAAAATGAAAAGGTAATATTGTCCAAAGAAAAGGTAATATTGTCCAAAGACAAGAAAAGCTAAAAAGAAAAATTGATCGAAGGTGCCGCTAAATTTGGTTGCCCATCCTTTACTTTGAAATAAATGACTAAATTTGAGGTAAAAATGCCTTGTAAAATTTTTACCTTTTAATAGAATTTTCCAACTTTTCTAAGAAAAAGAAGAAATAAATGGCTTAAGTGGTGACACAACTAAACTTTACCATGACTAGACACAAGTGGTGGGCCTATCCCCTGCCCATCAATGGAGTGTGTGAAAGAAAAAACACCGAACAACCAATTCCAATTGCCCTTAGAGTAAGTATTGGAGTTTAATACCGATATTTCCTCTTTGATGTAAAGGTACACTAATGGAGGTGGATTTTTTCATAGTCTTGGAAGACTTTGTTGGCCAAAACCCACTTGTGGAGGTGAGGACTTTGTGGAGACTCTGGAGTCAAGCTTTTGGTTTAGTCAATCCAACAGAATTGTAGGTGAAACTGTAGTTTTGTGGAGGCTTTTGTGAGGACTCGAGAGTCAAGCTTTTGGATCTTCTCACGTATGCTATTAGATCTTTACTTATGGAGAGGCATAAGTACTATAGGTGGAAGTGTAGTTTTGTTGACATTTTTCAAGTTTTTAATGGGTTAGAGATGCTCCTCACACAACCCCTTTCAAGCTTCGATTTATATGGGTGGAAAACTTCAAAGGGGTCTCCTCTCCACTAAATTTTCATTGCTCATCCTTTACTTCAAAATAAATGGGTAAATTTGAGGTAAAATGCACCTTGTAATTTTATTACATTTTAATATAACTTTTCAATGCTAAGCTTCTCTCCAGCTTCTCTACTAGGGGATAGTGAGCAACAATGGCCTCATTTCATCTCCAAGCACCCCTCATTTTGTTTCTTGCTACTCTTCTAACTTTGCATCTCACTATGATTTGTTTGGCCCAGCAAAACGAATACCACTAGTTGCAAGCTTTAACCTCTCCTTGGTTTCCATTTTCATTAACAATTCTAGAGTCTCAACCCCCAACAATGGCTATTTTTTCCCATTCACATTCTCGCTCGTTTTCTAATGGCTGGAAAGGTTTTTTTGTTGGGGATATGCACCAATCGACGCATCGATCAGAGCATCTTTGATTTCTACCTTTGTGTTTCTCTAGGAAGGCCCACAGACTTTACTAGTTCGATGTTCTATACATTCCTATATAGTAAAAAAAAACATTTTGCTAGATAGTTCACTAGAAAAAATGAACGTATCTAGTAAAATTATGGATCTGGAAAAAGTGGAACACTTTCCAATTCTTCATTCTAGGAAAACACTTGCCATGTAGGAAATAAACTAGCAATAAATCACTATATAGTAAAAACTATGTACTAAAAAGTTTCTATATAATAAAAGTCATGAAAGTATTCACTGCATAGTAATTGATTTAGGTAACTTTTCCTAAATAGCAAGCTATATAGTAAAATATTGCTATATAATAATCACTAATCAATAAATTATTGCATAGTAATGTATATAGTAAAATATTAGTATATATAGTACATTATTTCTATATAACAAATCAATGTGTAAAAAACCACTATACAATAATGATTATTAAGACAAATACAGTGAAAATCTGTGTATGTGTGTGTATGTGTGTGTGTGTTGCGTTGTGTGCATGCACATGCATGTGTTTATGTTGGCATACATATAGATTTATTTATATATACGTATATACATACCTATAAATAAATAAATATATATGTATGTGTGTGTGTTCTCTCTTCCATACACGTGCACATAATATAATATTTTTTTTGTGTGTGTGTGCTAGGGAAAACAAATGAGCAAATGAGAAACTCTTTAATATATGTGTGTGTGTGTTTATATATATAAGAAACTCATTCAATGATTGATGGTGACAACTAATTGTGAGCCCCAATGCATGTAGCCTTGTGGAAAAGAACCGTTCCTTTTAAAAAGTTCAAAATATGAAACTCTCCTATACACACATACATATACATATACATAGGTATATATATATATATATATATATACTCATTCAATGAGCAAATGACTTGATGGTGAAGACAACTAATTGTGAGCCCCAATTCATTTAGGCATGTGTAAAAAATATGTATAAAAATAAAAAAAAACATCTAATTGTGAGCCCCAATTCATTTAGGCATGTGTAAAAAATATGTATAAAAATTAAAAAAAACATCCTTTCTCCTTTATGTGAAAGATCTCGGGAGACTGGGGAGTCAAGCTTTAGAGGACTTTGTGGAGACTCGGGAGTCAAGCTTTTGGTTCACTCAATCCAACATTTTTTTTCTTAGTGTTGGGGAGGACTTTGTGGGGACTCGGGAGTCGAGCTTTTCGTTAAGTCAATCCAAGCTTTTCGTTAAGTCAAGCTTTTCGTTAAGTCAATCCAACCGTTCAAAGGAAAAAAAATCATTGAAAAAAAAATCATTTTTTGTAAAAAGTTTGGCGTTAGAAGTGGGCTTAGTACCCATGGGACCCCCCTTATCCCACAAACCGTTGAAAGAAAAAAAATCATTGATTTTGTGTGGTATTGCTTGTATTATGGATCTTGGTGACTCAACTGAATTGTCGCTCCTCGCTTTACTTGGAAATAAATGGCTAAAGTCGCAGCTTTTCAAAGCTGAGCAGCAATGGCCTCATTTCATCCCCAAGCGCCCTTCCTTTCATTTCTTGCCACTCTTCTTCTTCTTCTTCTGACTTTGCATCTCACCATAACTACTTGTTTGGCCCAGTGGCCGCAGCAGCGAATACCACTCTTGCCAAACAAGTAGTTATGGTGAGATGCAAAGTCAGAAGAAGAAGAAGAAGAGTGGCAAGAAATGAAAGGAAGGGCGCTTGGGGATGAAATGAGGCCATTGCTGCGCAGCTTTTCAAAGCTGAGCAGCAATGGCCTCATTTCATCCCCAAGCGCCCTTCCTTTCATTTCTTGCCACTCTTCTTCTTCTTCTTCTGACTTTGCATCTCACCATAACTACTTGTTTGGCCCAGTGGCCGCAGCAGCGAATACCACTAGCTGCAGGCTTTCACCTGTCCGTGGCTTCCATTTTCAATAGTACTCTAGGCCTCCCAACCGTTTTGGAACGGCTCCAAAGGTTTTTCGTTAGGGATGTGCATCAATCAGAACGACGTCGATCACAACGTCTCTGATATCTACCTTTGTGTCTGTCTAGGGACGCCTCCCACAGGCGTTTATCTTGCCTCTGTTATATCTCTCAAGGGAAGAAACGACGCAGCAGGCACTGCGGTCTTCATTCGAGAGGGCACCACTCTCTTGCGTCCGTCGAGGCATCACTCGCCGTAGGCAAGGCCAAGGCCCAGCTGGAGCTGCGAGATGCAGACGGCACCCTCGTGTGGAGCGTGGGCGCTGACAATATGGCCGCCATGGAGCTGCAGGATTCCGGCAATCTAGTAATCCTCGACTCCGCTAACCGAACCCTCTGGCAGAGCTTCCAACATCCCACCGACACCTTGGTGCCCTCGCAGAACTTGAGTTTGGGCATGAGTCTCACCAGCAACAATTCCCTCTACTCTTTAGCCATGGAAACACGGGGCCTTGTCTTCTCTCTCCTAGGTCTTGCAGGGGCAGCTAACTCCTCATTCTGGTTAATCCCTTCGCCCAACAACACTTCTGACAAGAGTATCCAGCAGCTTTCCGGCCATATTGCAAAATCTGCGCATGCAGTCCTTGTTACTCTCGACCTTGTTACTTTCGGCATTTTCTCATTGTTTGGAGATGAACAACATCTCTTAGTGTATTGTGATTTGCCTTCGCCGGCGGATCTGATGCGCCTGGAGGACGATGGCCGACTTCGCTTCTATGCTGTCCAAGCTTCGCTTTCAGAGCCCATCGGCACACTTGATAGCCTTACTACTTGCTCTTACAATCCATATACATCAGATCCAGTACCAATGGCGACTCCACAGACGACCTGGGGTGGCTGCGACGTCCCGATGGTGTGTGGAGCCTTGGGCATGTGCTCCCCCGACTCGGTCTCAACGCCGGATCTGGCTGACCGGTACTGTACATGCCCAGCTGGATTCACACTAATAGATGAGCATGATGCGTCCCAAGGCTGTAAAGCCTCCGTCCCCTTGACCCCAGATCAATGCGGCAGCGCGGACCTCCTCCAAATCAACAACACCGCCACTATCTTTCAGTTTTCTGGTGAGATCTTCAACAACACCGCCATCTCAGTGGAGCGCTGTAAGCACATGTGCTTGTCTGCTTGCAATTGCAGCGGTGTAATCTTCAACCACAACCATACCTTTTGCTTCCCTATTACAGATCATCGGCTGAGCCTTCTCAATGTCACTGGAAGGAGTGACAACCTGTCCTACACGGCTTTTTTGAAGGTTGCACATCTGATTTCTGACTCCCATTCACATCGTCTGAGCCGGACTGTAATTGTGCTCCTAGCTTCCGCCTCTGCCATTTCAGTTGCCTGTGTAGCAGCTCTGGCTTTGTATGGCTGCAGGAGATTCATTAGAAGAGGTGCGGGCATCAAGTTCAACAGCAGTAGCCTTGGTGGGGATGAGATGCTCAATTTGCCCAGTACATTACCCACTAGGTTTTCTTTCATAGAATTGCACAAGGCAACGCACGGGTTCAACAAATTGTTGGGCGCAGGCGGGATGGGTTCAGTGTATGCTGGTGCTCTACCCGATGGCAAGCAAATAGCAGTGAAGAAGCTCGACATCATCCTCCGAGGCGACATGTCCAAGGGATTTTTGACAGAGGTGGCCACCATGGGTAGAACCAGCCACTTCAACATTGTGCAGCTTCTGGGCTTCTGTTGGGAGACATCCCATCAGATGCTGGTCTACGAGTACATAGATAGGGGCTCTCTTGATCGCTGGCTCTTCGAGGCTGAGCAATTTCTCGATTGGGCCAGCCGCTTCAAAGTGGCGCTAGGCATAGCCAAGGGCCTGGCCTACCTACATGAAGGTTGCTCACAGACCATCCTGCACCTCGACATCAAACCCCAGAACATCCTCCTAGATGAGGACTTCGAGCCCAAGCTGGCCGATTTTGGCTTGGCCAAGCTCATGGCTAGGGATGCATCTCACGTGGTGACTGTCCTAAGGGGAACTCCTGGCTACATAGCTCCAGAGATGTTTTGGTGCGTGGCACCTGTTAGCAAGAAATGTGACATCTATAGCTTGGGCATGGTGTTGCTAGAGATGGTGGGCGGGCGGAAAAACATAGACTTGGCATTGCTGATGGCGGCAAATGTTGCTAGTAGTGAAGACCAACCTCAAGGGAGTATTCAACCAGTGGTGGAAGAAGACGAGGAACAATGGCATTTTGCGAGCTGGGCCGCCAAGAAGTGTGAGGAGGGGAGGAAGCTGGAGTTGGTGGACAAGCGGCTGCAGGGGGCCTTCTGCGCTAAAGAAGCTGGCAGGGTGATAGACGTGGCATTGTGGTGCATCCAGGAGAAACCCAGCTTGAGGCCTTCAGCTGGAACAGTGATGCAATGGCTGGAGGGATCAAGCATCCCACTAGAGGACGCCCCCTTCTCCACCGTAGCCTACTCCCAGTCTCGTGTCAAATCCAGCATCTGCCAGTACCTACAGGGTTCCCACACGTCCTAGACAAGTCACAATAATTAACAAGCAGGTAGCCTCAGACTAGCTAAATTTCACATCACATATTTTTGTATATATATGTATATTTTAAAACAATTATATATAATACTATCATATTTGTGTATATATATGTATATGTGTGTGTGTGTGTTTGGAAACATTTATATATAATACTGTAACTGCTTTTATAGAAACATCATACTACTGCCGGGCACCCTTAACGTCTGTGTCTCATCTTCTGCTCTCAAGGATGATTGGTCCCATCTCCACTGATACCCAGTTGCATGCCAGAGTGCAAGAGGGTAAAGATAGGAGCCCCTTTTGAAGATTCACCAACCAACTTATCTCCTTTAGCCCACACTTTGATATTAGGTCTTCCTCCATTAGGGCGCTCCACAATAACAAAAAAAGGTGTGTTTTTCTTGTTTGGTCTTCTTATACTAGCTGAGAGTTTTAGGTCAAGCTTTACAAATCACCCCTTTGGAGCACACTTGCTCTTGACTAAATCCTGTTGAATTGGAGGTCCTCCAGGGCCTAAGTCTCATAGTAAGTCTTTGAAAAAATGAAAACATGGTAAAGTATGAGCATTTCCATTGCCCAATTGTAATCCTTGTGAAATTTACATCACATATATTTTTACATCACATCTCCTAATGCATGTGCCTCACATATTGTATATTTTTTTCCCATAGCAAGAAAGACTATGTGAATGATGCAATGGATCTATCGGACTTTGTAACATAAAACTGGTAGTGAAGGCCTTGAGGTCAGCAAGGGTTTGGAATTCAGTTTTTTTTGGGGGGTGTATATTTAGTATGGAATTCATGGCTCAGTATAGATGGCATGCTTAATTTTATCCAGGCATGAGCTCAAAAAATGATAAAAGATAAAACAACATGAAATGGTATGGATTTCATTTGGGTAATGTGGCCACATTAGGTCATAAAAGTGCACCAATTTACACCATTCAAAAATAGTGAGTACATTAAACATTTGAATTAGTTTGCTTAGTGAAAACAAGATTTGCCACACAATAAGGAGAGGGCTAGTTTGGCACCCTTCGACCAAGCTTACAACTAATTAGGTTTGGCCATTGGATAGGTCGACTCCCTACATTGAATGTATGATAGCATCCAAGGTTGGAAAATCATTTACTTTCTCATAGATATACTATTCTTTACCAAAATTCAACGACTTATTTGCCTCTCTTTTTTCCTTTAGTGAAAATCCATTCTACAAAAATTTTAAAAATATGCAAGACCTCTTTTTGCAATTTTCACCTTATATTTTTCATGATGTAAAAATGTTTTAAGTTGATCGTGTGCAAAGTGTTAAAAAAAACAATCATGGTTTACAATGTGGGGGTCAATGAATTCATTTATATTCATGGTGTAGTGACATAAAGAAAAAGCAGTGGTGTTTTACAATGTGGAGTTCAATATATTCAATCACATAAAGAAATGACAATGATGGTTTAAAATGTGGAGTTTAATGTATTCCATGGAGAGTTGCTGTATAGTGTGTCAACAATGATGAGCTCTTGGAGTCATTTAAATTGTTTGCATTCACTACAATATGATGTGTTAAGTTAAGCTTTATGAAAAAGATAGGTGACCCGCGCTTTGCTACGGCATGAAGTTTTTGCTTACAAATGTATGGCGTATGCAAGTGTGCAATTACATGTGTGTATCCATCTATGCGTGTGTATGTGTGTGCACGCATGTGTGAGTGAGCGACTATGCACGTGTGTGTGTGTGTGTGTGCATATGTGCATGTGTGTATGCATATTTGCATGTGTGCACATGTCTGTGTGCACGTGTATTCGTGCGCATGTGTATGCATACAGTGTATGTATATGTGTGTGCATGTGTCTATGTGTGACTCTCTCATATAGATACATATATGTATGACTCACATAGATGCATGTATGCGTGTCTCTCTCACATGCATTCTCTCTAAAAAACATTCTCCTCGACATTATTCATCAATCCTCGTAATCTTCATCACCTGAAAATATAAGCCCAATTAATAATTAAATTAATTCCACAAATATTAAACAGGCACAAACCATCACCAACTCATGAGCTACCAGGCGTAAGTACCCCAGGAATCACCCTGCCATACAAACCTAACTGAAATAATCATAGACGGCCCCAAGCATATGTTATATACCCCACGTATTAATATTTATAGTGGTATCACCCATGATATTAACCTAGCCGACATGACGCAAGAGTAACCTAGGCATCCCCAAATTACTCAAGAGGGGAAAATAATATTCTTAAAGAGGACTTAAAATATATTCTCATGACATCCCTCTTGCTTGAGTTTGCAATTGCCCTCAATTGCAGGTTTGTTGGGTTTGAAAAGAACGAAGGATCTCAGGATAAGCTCGAAAAAATTTCTCTGGCATCCATTTTGCATCTTCTTGAGGATGGTTTTTGAATGTCAAAAGATATTTAATGTTTTGGTTCCCAGTTCTTGTTGTTGTCGTCTCTTGGTCAATAATAGCATCAGGAACTAAGACTTCTTCCTCTCCTTCAACAAGAGGTGGTTCCTCATAAATTGGGTGTGAAGGAAGTGTTCCTCGAAAGGGTTTCAAGAGATGAATATGGAAAGAGTTGTGGATATTCCAATTAGATGGCAACTCTAGTCTATAGGCCACATCGTTAATCTTTTCAATAATTTTAAATGGTCCATAGTATCTAGGTGCAAGTTTAACTGCAGGGAATTTTTCCACACTCTTCAATCGTCTCTTCTCAATTCTCAAAAGTATATAATCACCTTCTTGGAATGAAAAATCTTTACGCTTCCTATTTGCTTGAAATGTATACTTCTCTTGAGCTCTTGCAATACAATCATGCACTTCAGATAAAATGTGATCAAAGTCTCGAGTATATTGGTCAGCAACTTCAATCTTATGGGAGAGTCTAGTAGCCGAAATAGGCAAAGCTCTACCATAGATAATCTCAAATGGTGCTCGATCAGTAGCAAAATGAGGAGTATTATTATAAGCAAATTGAAGTAGATGTATGTACTTATTCCATGAACTAGGTTGCTGGAAAACATAGGCTCTAAGCATATCTAAGATAGTGCTATTCGTGACTTCAGTCTGTCCATTTGATTCAGGATGATGAAAAGCCGTAGAAAAATCTAACTTAGTGCCTAAGTTTGAGAAAAGAGCAATCCAAAAGTGACTACAAAATTTGGAATCTCTATCAGAAACTATCACTTTGGGTAGACCATGATGAACAAAGATTTGCTTGACGAATATGGTCGCAGCTTGCTGCTGAGAAGTCAGTGTCTTTTTACATGGAATGAAATAGGCTTGCTTACTAAACCTGTCCACTATTGTCCAAATCATGTCATGATGACTGGAAGTAGTAGGAAAGCCTGTAATGAAGTCCATAGACACTTGTTCCCATGGTCGGTCTGGAATGGGTAAAGGCATAAGCAATCCCAAAGCTTTGCCTTTGTAGCTTTTAATTGCTTGACAAATGTTACACTTAGCTACAAATTTTGCTACATCATTTTTCAAATGAGGCCAAAAGAATTCTCGAGAAACTACTTGAAGTGTTGCGAAAACTCCTCTATGTCCCATGAATGGTGGTTGGTGCATCTCTTCCAAGACAAGTTGTCTATAGGGTTGAGTAACACATAATCTTTTCTCAAAGAAAAGATAGCCATCATTATGAGAATAATTGCCTTGAGGTGTCCAATTGTTTTCACGCAATTTGATCCATATCACAGAAAAATCTGGATCTACTTCATAAGTACAAATGGTTCACTTTCAATAGCGGAAATGTTGTTGATATGTGGTCTTCTACTTAAAGCATCGGCAACAACATTTTCCTTTCTAGGTTGGTATTGAATCATGGGTTGGAAACTTTGTATGAAAGATGCCCATTTGATGTGCCTATCTGAAATAAGGGGTTGCGAAAGCAAATGCCTAATGCTTTGTTGATCAGTCTTGATAAGAAATTCTGAACCCATTAGGTAATGCTTCCAAATCTTCAAGGCATGCACAACTGTTGCTAATTCCTTATCATATGTACTATAATTTGTTTCAGCTGGTTTTAGCTTTCGACTTTCATAGGCAATAGGATGGTTGTCTTGCATAAGCACAGCACCAAAACCTTTGCCACTAGCATCAGTTACTACCACAAAGAATGGTCTTTGAAAGTCAGGTAGTGTAAGAACTGGTGCATGAGTTAATGCATCCTTGAGTACTAGAAAAGATTTATCTTGACTTTCAGTCCAATGGAAAAATGTAGTTTTCTTGAGAAGTTCCGTCAAAGGATGTGCAATATAAGCGAAATTCTTGACAAACTTCCTATAGTAACTACATAGACCTAGAAAAGATCTAAGGTCATGAATGTCTCGAGGTGTAGGCCAAGAGGCTATACACTCAGTCTTCTTATAATCCACACATATTCCTTCAGCTGACACTATATGGCCTAAGTATTCAATCTCTTTTTGAAAGAAAGAACTCTTTTCAGGATTGACATACAATTCATTTTCTCTCAAAAGGTTAAACACTTGCTCCAAGTGTTGCTCATGCTCTTGACGATTCTCACTGAAAACAAGAATATCATCAAAGAACACCACAACAAAGCTTTGAAACTTTAGGAAAATGCGATTCATCATACGACTGAATGTAGCTGGAGCATTGGTCAAACCAAATGGCATAACCAAAAACTCATAATGGCCAGT
This sequence comes from Cibotium barometz, assembly GCF_041138505.1. Lineage (NCBI taxonomy): Eukaryota > Viridiplantae > Streptophyta > Polypodiopsida > Cyatheales > Cibotiaceae > Cibotium > Cibotium barometz. Next base: position 27,357,786 of record NC_141086.1, read on the forward strand.
CTGGGTTCTAAATGCAGTCTTGAATATGTCTGACTCAGTCATGCGTACTTGATGAGATAACCAGACTTTAAGTCAATCTTGCTAAAGACCTTTGAACCTCTAAGCTTATCAAGTAAGTCATCTACTCTAGGGATAGGGTATTTGTTCTTGACAGTGATTTTGTTCAATGCTCGGTAGTCAACACACATTCGGAAAGTTCCATTCTTTTTCTTAACACAAGAAGGACTGGAGCTCCAAAGGGTGAACTATTAGGTCTAATAAGGCCTCTTTCTAACAAATCCTCGATTTGTTTTTGGATTTCTTTTTGCTCTAAATTGTTGACTCTATATGGAGCTTTACAAGGTGGAGAGTTGCCTGGTAATAAGTCAATACTATGGTCTTCAGGCCTAGACTTAGGTAATCCTGGAGGTAAATCTTCCATAAAACAATCCCTGAATTTGGAGATATAAGGATCAAGTTTTGGACTTTTGGATGTGTTAAACTCAGGGCTAAGCTGGTTAACCCAAACCATATAAGTCTTCTCCCTTTTCCTAAGAGCTCGCTTTGCTTGAGTATGACTCAATAAAGGACTCGTCTCTCCTTTGACTAGACATTGGAGGAAAATATTTTCATTGTCCTTCCTTACACAAATGCTATGTGTATCATAGTCTATAATACGGTTGTACATATGTCTCCAAGGCATACCTAATATTACATCTACACCTTGTAAAGGTGCAACTAAGAAATCTCTTTTTTTCTGTTAAGGAATTGATGCTTAAAGTTAAACCTTTCACCTCTTGCATGCAATTATACTTGGTTCCAGTAAATGCAGCTTTAATTCTATAATGTGTAAGTGAAGGTTGGATGTTTAAAGCTCTAATTGTCTTTTCAGAAATAACGTCATGAGTGCTACCATCGTCATGCAAAACAATAACTTCATGCTCATTAATTTTTCCTTTTATTTTGAGTAGCGAATGAGCTTGAGGCTTACCTTCTATAGTTGGGGTCAGAGTTACCCTCTTGCTTGAGCGATTCCTCTTCATTGTCGTCCCCTTCAAGCATATTGACTCGTGCCGCAAGTGTCGGATTCTTTGCACGTTATGAGCAATTTGGTGCTATATGTCCTTCTTTATGACATCGAAAACATTTGATTGGAGGACCTTTGGGCTTGCCACCGTTGACTTTCTTTGAATTTGATTCGCCTTTGACCATCTCCTTGCCTTTGTCAAACCCTGGCTTATGAAAATTTCTTGAAGCATGAAAAGGTTTAGAAAAAGGTTTAGAGTGGTTACTCTCAAATGACTTGGCCTCTCTAGGAAAACCATTTTTGCGTTCGGAATTTGTTGCCAAAGATATAGCTATAGAAAGTGAATGAGGTCTAAACATATTCACATCGGCCCTAATTGTAGACTTAAGGCCCGAAATGAATTTCCTCTTTTGGTCCTCCTCATTGACTTTCTCCACAACCTATACCTGTAGTAATGTATTCCAAAACTTCTCCAAATACTGAAACATGTCACGTCCTTGCTTGATGACGCTCCACCATAAAAGCTACGCTATCCACCATGTGATTAGCCGCACATTTGATCTTGTCCTTTCTCGGAAAATTTCTCCCCCGAAAAGTAGTCATCCAATTGACTAAGCCATGCCAAAAGGACTCGAGCATCTTTCTTGCTATCATAATTCTGAAATGAAAAAGCTTTACGACTGATTTTAGAATCTTTCCGTGAATTTTGTGCTTGAAGTGTAGCATTGACAGCTCTTTGGATGATGTCATCTTCGTCATCATAAGATGGCAAAGAGTCACGCTTACACCTTCGACTCGTGAGCTATCGCTCCAATTCAATTCGCATCTCTCTCTCTTCTACAATTTGTTGTTGTAGAGATTGGAGTTGCTCTTGAATTGAAAGTAAAATAGGAAAATTTGCCATAGTGCTCATGCAAACAATGTAAATAAGTAAAATTGATATTATTTGATGTATGTAAATAAAGCAAATGTTGGGTCGAATTCCCTTCGTTTTGCACAAGTCCCGAGTAATTTCGAGTGATTTAGGAGATTTGGGCTAGTAGAAATGCTGAAGAAATAATTTTCTGCACCTTGAACACTGCTCAAACAATTCTGAAAACTTGGCCAAACCTCTGTAATAATTTTTGAGAATTTTTAAAAATTTTTAGAAATTATTTTAAAATTTTCTGGCATTTATTTGACCTTTTTAAGCCTCTTTGAGTCCTGAAAAATCAATTTTCTGCACCCAAAAATCTGAAAATTGTAATTCTTTGGAATTTCTCTTGAAATAGGAAAATAGGTAGTGTGAAAGCTCCAAAAGTTGATGTGACATGCATTGGGCTTGGGAAAAGTAGAATTGGGTTAAGTTGAGGATTTGGCTTAATTGAGATTAAGTAATTAGTAGCTTAATTAATTTTTGTGGTCTTCTTCTCACGTTTTTTCGCCCGTGAGGCTGCAAATCGGCACCTCAAATTTGCTTGATTTTACTTATTTTTCATGGCTTAAAACTCACACAGCATGCAGTCCGTCCATTATAGGTTGCTTCTACCTTAAACCTTTGCAAAAACTGAGCAAATCACATGAGGTTTTTGGCTATGGGGAATCCATCTATATGGTTGGATTTGAAATTCATGAAGCTTTGAGCAAAACCACTTTTTGATGAAGAAGAATGGTTTTGGAAAGAGGTAAGTGGGTTTGAGAAGTAGCGCTAGTTTGAGAATTTGAATTTTTGGTTAAAGACCACAAACCCTTCTTTTGCCCCACCGGTTAAAAGCCTGCAACTTTCTTGAGAGTTGTGTTGATGAAGACCTTTCCCACCTTTCCACAAATCTCCTAGCCCAAGCTCTGATATCACTGAAAACGGAATCGTTCTCTAGGATAGCTTGTGGAACACTTGAGAAATTCAACCATGAAAACACATGCTTTGCAGGTTTCAACAAAATCAAATAAATTGAACAAAAGCATAGCAAACATAATACTTAGCTCCAAGACAAACATGCTGGGTGCAATCTTTCCCCCCCTTGTGCCTGGCCTTCCCCCACACAAGAGTATTTTTATTAGCTTTCAACCAAAAATAGGCCATAGCCCCCAAAAATATACAAAGTGTGCTTTTAGAGAGCACGACACTCTTCCACAACAAAAATAGAGTGTCCCAAAAATTGGGGCTAGGGTAAAGCCTTTAGGCTTTAATAAATTCAACATTATAAATGTATTTTTCCCAATGTATCAAAATGGAAAAATCAACTACTAAGGTTACAAGCTACGCTTGTAAAAATAAATATGATGCGCATAAGAAACATTCTCCTCGACATTATTCATCAATCCTCGTAATCTTCATCACCTGAAAATATAAGCCCAACTGAAAACGGAATTGTTCTCTAGGATAGCTTGTGGAACACTTGAGAAATTCAACACATAAATTCAACCATGAAAACACATGCTTTGCAGGTTTCAACAAAATCAAATAAATTGAATAAAAGCATAGCAAACATAATACTTAGCTCCAAGACAAACATGCTGGGTGCAATCTTCCCCCCCCCTTGTGCCTGGCCTTCCCCCACACAAGAGTATTTTTATTAGCTTTCAACCAAAAATAGGCCATAGCCCCACAGGTGATTTTGTTGAAACCTGCAAAGCATGTGTTTTCATGGTTGAATTTATGTGTTGAATTTCTCAAGTGTTCCACAAGCTATCCTAGAGAACGATTCCGTTTTCACATAGATGCATGTATTCGTGTGTCTCTCTCACATGCATTCTCTCTATGTCTTTGTCACATGCATAGACATAACCCTCTCTTACACACGTGCACATGCACTCTCTTCTCACACTCTTCTCGTATACACTTTCTTGCAGATACATATAAACTCTCTCTCTCTCTCTCTCTCACACACACACACACATACACACACACACCACCCCTTCCACATTCATGTGTGGGACCTTGTGTACATGTATGTATGTGTGTGTGAATGTGTATATATCTAATAGTATTATTATATATTTACTATATGTATATTGATCTCATATCATTATTATATTATATTATTATGTATTTACTTTTTTATTTTATAGATTTGTATTTATTTATTATATATTCATATTTTACCTTCTGTAGTTCATATTTTATTTGTATTTTATTGAAATGTACTTTTATTCTCTCTCTCTCTCTCTCTCTCTCTCTCTCTCTCTCACACACACACACACACACACACGCACGCACACTTTCTCTCTCTTCTCACACACTCGCTCCCACACATGAAAACTCTCTCTCTTGCACGCTCGCACACCTACACACACACACAAACAACCAAGCATACATGCAAACACGAATTATATAAAATTATAGATTTTATTACCTGTCCATACATACATACATACATACATACATATGTATGTATGTATACACACACACACACACACACACACACACATAATTTTAATAAATCAAATTTTAATTTAGATTAAATATTAAAGGGTGGGGATGCAGATTGAGGTGTGCTCACTCTCAAATAAATGCATCTTGCGTGTAATCTCTCTCTCTCTCTCTCTCTCACACACACACACATGCACATGCACCCTCTCTCTCTCTCTCTCTCTCTCTCTCTCTCTCTCTCAAGTGTGTTGATGCCTTAGTCACTGGTTGGTAGGATGGCTTGGTGTGGTCAGGTTCCTTGCAAGCACACCAATGACATGGCTAGGGTGCCAATTGCTTGACTAGAAGTGCCGAGTGGTTGTTGGAGAAGCTAGGGGTGGCGTGGTGTGGTCGGTGGTGTTGTGTTGGTATTCCAATGGAGGTTGGTTAGCTCGGTGAGGCCGATGATGATGTTGTTTTGCAGGAGAATGGGAAAAGTGTTGAAGGTAGGCCGGTTCGTGTTGGTGAAGAAGTTGGACCCTTGGGGTTATCACGGTGGGACCGAGAGTTATGTAGTTGGAGAAGGCGTATGGCTTGTGTGGCCAGCTATGAAGTTGGAAAGGCCACTTGCTAGGCATGAAGTGCCGAGTTCTTTCTATTGGTGAAGTGGTGGTGATGATGATAGAGAGGCAAAGGGTTATGTTGGTGAAGATGCCAAAATTTTGGAGTTGCGATGCTGATGAGAAAGTACAGTCTCTCTTCTCGGCAGCATTGAGAATTAATCTCTCTTGCCCTCAAGTTGTATCTCCTAGCCAAGGACCTAGCCCATCTATATGATAGACCATCCTCCACCTCACCATTAAACCCCAAAACATCCTCCTAGATGAGGACAACTTTGAGCCCAAGCTGGTAGATTTTGGCTTGGCCACACTCATGGCTAGGGATGCCTTTCACGTGGTGACTGCCCAAAGGGGAACTCCTGGCTACATAGCACTAGAGATGTTTTGGTGCATGGCACCTATGTGAAAGAAATGTGACATCTATAGCTTGGGCATGGTGTTACTAGAGATGGTGGGCAAGAGGAAAAACATAGACTTGGCATTGCTAATGGTGGCAAATGTAGCTAGTAATGAAGAGCAACCTCAAGGGAGTATTCAACCAGTGTGGTGGCATTTTGTGAGCTGGGCCACGAAGAAGTGCGAAGAGGGGAGAAATCTCGAGCTAGTGGACAAGCAGCTCTGCAGGGGGCCTTCTGCGCTAAAGAAGCTGGCAGGGTGATAGAGATGGCATAGTGGTGCATCCAGAGAAACCCAACTTGAGGCCTTTAGCTGGAACAATGGTACAATGGTGGCTGGAGGGATCAAGCATCCCACTAGAGAGTGCCCCCTTCTCCACCGTAGGCCGACTCCTAGTCTTGTGTCAGATCCAGCATTTGCCAATATCTTCAGGGCTCCCACACATCCTGAAGAACAAATCCTGAAGAACAAGTCAGAACAAGTCAGAATAAGTAACAAGGAGGTAGTCCCATACTAGCTAAATTTCCCACACATCCTGAAGAACAAGTCAGAATAAGTAACAAGGAGGTAGTCCCATACTAGCTAAATTTCCCATCACATATTTATGCATATATATGTATATATTTTTTGAAATATTTAAATATATTACGATAATGTTTTTTACAGATATGTCATGCTACTGCCTTGCAGAATCATTTTTCTTTTACAACTTGGTATATACTAAATAGTAGCTACAAAACTATACCATGGGAACAAAAACCCTTGTTGTCATACGCACCATTCTAGCCTTCATAGTTTAACAATATACAAAACAACTTTCGCGTCACATCTTCTTCTTGGGGGGATTTTGTTTTGTGAGTACTTTCTAGCAAGCACTTTTTGGGAATCGGGCGAGCAGATTCCAAAAAGATACCCTCCCCTCGTTCATCAAGAGAGAGAGAGAGGAGTGAAGAGAGTTAGAGAGTTTCATGACATAATTATTTGAGAGGGAGAGGACAATAGAGAGCCAGAGGGAGTGAAAACAAAAAAGCATGACAACATCACATCCTCTACATCGAGGTTATTGCTTCAAACTGAAAATAAAATCAAGTTCATTCACATATAACTACCAAATACAGAAATGTGAAAACCATGATCTTTACCATTATGGGCCTCGCTTATCCTCCGAGGTGAAGGCACAAAGTAAGCAAACGGTATTCGTACCCTTTTGCACTTTCTCTAGCAAGACACGCTTAGACGATTCATCAATAAAACCATGGGCTCACCATATCGCAAATTAAACCCACCACTTTGGCCTTCACTTGAGAAATAGCATCATCATTACCAAGAAGTGGAAAGGACTTACAACCCACATAAGAGACAATGTTATGGTAATTTATTTATTATTGGATAAACTAATAAGTAAAAAGAATATCTTGGATAACCCAAGTGTGATTAATTTGGTTGTTGTGAGTGAATCCAACCAACTGTGACATGTGTTACACATGTAAGAAATGTGTGAATTTGATTGTGAGTAAATCCAATTAACTCTTTTGAATTAATTCTTAATGAGGGTGGTTGTGAGTGAATCCAACCAATCATGACACGTGTGAAATGTGTGGTGTACTCTATGAATACATGTGACGCGTATGAAAACATTGTGAGTGAATCCAATGTAAGAGTTTGATTGTGAGTGAGTACCATCCACTCTAAGACACGCGTGACACATGCAAGGTTCTGTGAATTGGATCGTGAGTGGATCTGATCAACTCTAAGACACGTGTGATGCGTGTGAGGATATATGGGAATGAATCCACTTAAATACATAATGACATTGTGAGTGAATCCAATGTGGGAACAATTAATGTGTTCAATCACTCGTGTGTGCTGATAGTTACAACCAAGAACAATTGTCTTCTCAAACGGGACAACTAACGGGAGTGTGATTTTTTAGAATATTTTATCATGGGAGTGAATCCAAATAATTATGTGTGATGCATGGTTCATGTGTGAAGCATGGTAGTGAATGGTTTCCATTTGTTAGAATTATTTTTGTGAGTGATTCCAAAGTAATTGTGATCTAACATTGTGGACTATGTTGAGTATAGATCACGAATTCAGGACAACCAAGGTGAACATTGGACGAGATTATCTAGACAAGCACGGGTAAATGCAAAAAGATGATTACCACAAATTTATCAGCATAATTTTACCAAAAATTACATTAAATCAAGGGTAACCAATTTGTATGGAATGGTTGGAGTATCAAACCATCTCTGAATTGCAATCTGAAGTTATAGGGATCTGTATTAGATACCTAATGGTTAATTTGAACCCTCAATTGCACCAAAATATAATGATTAACACTGATTAATTATTGATTAGCAAATTAATCCTCTATTTTGTGTGCAAAAAACAGAGTATGCAAGGAGCCCAGATCTGAGGCCTTAGAGTTCAAATGAGCTCAAATCCTTTCAAGGCCATCAATAGCAATTAGTCTAGTAGAGGATTAAGCCAAGAAACAGAAGATTTGACCAAACATTGAATACTTAATCTCTGTTTTACCAAAGTCACGTGTGCAGATTTGATGAAGAGCTTGGATCTCACTGTAGGCTTGATCAAATCAAATTCTGACTTCACCAGCTTGTAGAGCATGCTTGAAAACCCCTGGGGCTAAGAGGAATTAGACCCATTGCGACTGGACAAGACAAGATCTAATTTTTCCTCAGAAAAAACGATGCCTGCAAATCAACGAAAATCGTGAGCTCTGGTCGACGGTTTGCTGCGCTGATTCGCTTGGCTGGAGCACCAATGAGTTTGCTAGGCTTGCCTAGAAGGGCTTGTCCTAATGCTGCTCGTGGAGGGAGATCAAGCCTCTCCACTGGCTGGGGGTGCAGAGGTTAGTTGAAAAAGAGGTGAAAATATTAATTTTCTACTAATCCTAATTAGTTAGGTGATTAGCAAGATAATGGGCTCACAAATTGATGGATTCTAGGCTAGGCTCTGATACCATGTTAAAATTACAACAATGTGATGAGCTATGGTGGATCAAATGCTAGAATCAACATCATTAATAAAGAGATTAGATGATAATTAAGATGTGATTAGTGAGCAATTACCTAATAGCTTAATGTAGGCATGGATAGTAAAAAACCAGTGAATTTTCATTAGGACAATGCCTCAATTTATAGAGTTTACATCCAAGCATCTAATTCCACTGATTTCTCCCTGACTCACTCTACCTCTTTTGCTTGATTCTCTCCACCTCTTCACTTTTCTCAGAATATCTCCAAACCTCCTAAATCTCCTCATGCTACCCTTTATTCTCTCCCAGTAGATTCTTTTCGCCTTCTCACAGGTTCTCTCACATTTACAGATTCTCTTTTACAGCCTCTAGCCAAGGGCTTGTTCTCGCACACACCCTATTCACTTGTATATTTCAACAAATACCTAGATCAATTGTAAAACTCTCAAAGTCAATGTCATAGGATATGCTAAAAATATAATCGATATGCATACTCCTACGATGTCTCACTTCTATGAACTCATCACTACTCTCATGCACTATCCTTGATTGCTCAATTACCACAACTCGATCCACTCGAATGCTGCCAGGAATGCTATGAAAACTAGGAGTAGTGGTCACATCCGAAATCTCTCCACATGTAACAAATCTAGAGGAGTATCCCAACACATCTAATACTAGAACCTCGGATCTATGCTCCTCATGGTCTATGATGTGCTCAACGACAAGTGAAGTGTCAATCTCATGTGTGAATAAAGATGTATGATTAGCCGAATGATCATGTGACTAGTCAAATGCCCATCAAGATCATGGAATGTATCACTATGGTCATCTAATGTATCCCTATGATCACTAGAAATAGAGATAGGTAGCTCTATGATGCTCGTAATGCTCGATATGCTCGCTGCCATCTCTCCCATCAAGAGCATGCCCGCATAATTTGACTCACACACATTACTTTCACTATCACTATCACATACATCATCATCATGTACATATGTGTCAGTGGCATCATGTGCACGTGTATCACTATCATCATGTGTATGTATGTGATACATCAATATCATCATGTGGGCACGATACATCATCATATGTATGTGGCTGTGATACATCAATGTCATCACATGTATGTGTATGACCATGACCATGTGTACAAGTATCAACATCAATATCATCATCATCATCCACCTCATCATTCACTGAATGCATGTTATAATGATACCCATCCTCAGGTATATAATCATCTCTGCTCACAAATGTAGGGCACTCAATCAATCCCCATATACATCCTCCCATGCAATCAATGCCGAACCATCCATGTAAAGATATCCACATAGATCCTCAACAAAATCACCATGTGTAGAATGTCTAGACCATCTAGCACAAGCATCCTCCTCATCAAATAAATGTCTACAGTGGTTAGGTAATAACATCTGAAGCTTAAACGTCCATATGTGACATGAATATGATGTATCATCATAACATGATGTCGATGAAGAAAGATCCAGTGGTCGAAGCCGCGATGTGCCGAATGTATGTATGAACTCGACAAATGATATGTATCTCCTCAAACGTCCATATGTGACATGAATATGATCTGAAGCTCAAACGTCCATATGTGACATGAATATGATGTATCATCATAACATGATGTCGATGAAGAAAGATCCAGTGGGGTCGAAGCCGCGATGTGCCGAATGTATGTATGAACTCGACAAATGATATGTATCTCCTCATCACCTGAAGTGGCAAATCAAGATAACGGCTATGAAGCCAATACGAGCAGATATCGCACAATCAGGATCTGGGATGGAGACAGTGATGTCGACGACGATGAAGATGGTGGGTAGCACGGCGATCATAGGCGAGGTAGAAGTAGTAATGGAAACTCATGTTGTCCTGCCAAAGATCGAAAGTGTGAAAATACCACTAAATGTGCTCAAGACGACCAACCGTGCATGAACAAGGGCTAAGATGCATATGTGAATGCCCAAAATACACCAAATGACCCAAAGTGTGCACGTGAACGTCCAAAATACAACAAAATGGCCCAAAGTGTGCACATGAACGTCCAAAATACAATAAAATGGCCCAAAGTGTGCACGTGAACGCCAAAAATATAACAAAATGGCCCAAAGTGTGCACGCGAACGGCCAAAAATACACCAAATCGATCATACGGCACACTAACCACCTCCACAAGGCTCAAGATATGTGAACAACCCCAAATAAAAGTATCAACGTGTGTAACACACCTCACACGTGTGAACAATCACCCAATATGCCCACACTACACACGAACTATCCCCACAAACTCAAGGCATGATGATGAACTCCATCACCGCATGTGAACACCTCTAACTCAATGGTATACTAACATGCATGTGGGAACTACCACTAGCACAAACAAGGCGTGGCAAGGGTCAAAATGTAGAATGGCCAAAGAATCCAAAGGTTGGGAGTGTGGAATGGTCAAAAGATCAAGGGTTGGAGTGTAAATGGCCAAGGGGTCTAATGGGAAATGTATGGGCAAGGTAGGCTAATGTGAAAAAGGAATGAAGGGTTAAGATGTAAAGTAGATGGAGGGTGGAGATGTGAGTGAGAATAGGGTTTAATCAAAAGGTGACTACACATTCTTCTTTCTCCCTCTCACACTTATTCTTCATCTCACACAACACTCACAAGTGCTTGTTGAAAGCTGCAATTTTCTGAAGAAGGCTGAGAGCTGCAAAGCTCTATGATGCTAGTGTAATTACCCTCTTCTCTTCTTTTTTTTAATGCTATGTATTGTGTTTGTGAGAGAAAAAAAATTGAATTTGTTCAAAAAAAAAACACACTTTGTTGGCAAGCCTGGCGGCTGCTGAGGTCACCGACGTGCTGCAAAGAGCCGTCTACTGGCTGCTGAGGTCGCCTTTGTTGGCAAGCCCAGTCACTAGCGGGAAAACAGAACACTGGTTTCTACGTTTTAGTGCGACTGCGATCTATTTTTTTCTACGATCTGCCTTGTAGTAGGCTGTGCAGCTGCAATCTACTTTGTGGGCTACGTTGCAGTTGCGATCCGCTGTCATGCGATCTACTTTGTAGTTGCGATCTGATGTCAGCTAGTTGCGATCTGAGCTAGTTGTGATCTGCTATCATACGATCTGTTGTAGCTATTTGCAATAAACCTTGTTCAAATGTTGTTGCAACAGGTGAAGCAAATGTGATGTTGTTGCATCATTTCATGTTTACACTGTGCTCATGCCGTGAAATAGCTGCTCATGCCGTGAAATAGCTGCTCATGCTGATGATTGCTGAGTGAGCTGAGAAGTGTGGGCTGAGCCTAAAGCAATGAAACCCAAAGGATAACTAGCAAGCTGCATTGAATTGCATCAATTTTGATGATGTATTCCAGTGCTGAAGCTTCTTAAGCACAATGGATCTAGTAGACTCATTGTTGTAAGTTGCACTGTATGAAATGGAAACTGAGCTTGTGTCAATATCCTGCAATACATCACTGCAGTTCCTTCCCACAGCTAATCACCACTCAGAAAAAAAAATAGAGATATCTGGCCCCTATCAAGGCCAATCGGCCATTGTACATTCTTAGAACCCAATAGGATGATATTTGTTGTACGCCGTGACCCCATTGTACATCCTCAGTCCAGGATAAGTCAGGCACGAGCTATGTAGGTCATTCCTCAGCCTTAGCGGGTCAGTCAGTCAGTCAAGTCCCTTAACCCACTTGGAGAGAATCATTCATGCATGTAGAGTCAGTAGAAGCCTTAGGGTTTGCATCAGAAAGCACTCTGCATTTTGCATAACATGCATTCATATGCCTGTGCATCATTTAGAACATCACAGAAGCCTTAGCAAATTCACTAGGATTTATCTGGTATTTTTTCAATATTTTATAGTATTTTATTAGCATTTATAAACATAAAGTTTATTAAATTTATGACCAGCCAACTTGACCAACTCCTAACTAGTATAAATAGGCTTGCATAGTGCTTAGAAGTCCATTCAGTCTTTAGAATCCAGGCACCTCTCATCCTCAGCCCTAGGAGCATCCACACCTGCAGCCATAGTCTCATCCACAACCTTGGAGCTTCTGCGTTTGCTTCTCGAGCCTTGAGAACCTGCGTTTTTGCTTCCATCAGCCCAGCAGTCCAACACAGTAGTTCAGTAGACCATTCAGCAGTTCAACAGTCCCTACAAACCATGGGCGCAGCCATACAGTACCTCCACAGGCCCAAAACAGCAAGCACCTCTGCGTTTTCTGCATAGATCACAGTTGGCCTGTGTTCAGTTTACTGCAGCCCTGCATTTACAGTTCTACAACAGACCAGCCTTGCGTTTTCAGTTCTACAACAGTGCTACAGCAGTATACCACCTTATATGCATCATCCACACATGCTCCAGCCATCTGGTGAAGGTAACATAGCATTCATAATCATTTTCAGCATATTTTCATAGCTTAGAACAGTCCACTACAGTCTCGTCTCAGCATCAGGTGTGCAGTCCTTCCTCATGCCCTTGGGAAGAGTGCATAGGCTCAAGATCAATTCATTCTGGTGTTTCTACAACCGTGTACAGTTCAGCCAGGCTTCCAATCCTCCGAGATCTTGCGTTTGGCTTATCTACAGTCCACAGTCATTCTCTCTAAAGTAATAAATCAAATATAATCTCGGTAACGGGATAGGGGACCCTTCAGTGGGTAATTTGGGACCCAATCTAGTGTACAGTTCTCATCTCTCTCTCTCTCTCTCTCATATCTCTTTAAAGTTTGAAGTATTAAAGTGGATTGCTAAACTCACGAAACTCAGGATACAGAAGACGGTGTGAGCATTTGTGTGACAGGATCCTCCAATACGAAGACTTTCGCTGCATATTACAATAAGACATAGACTTACTTTCACGAAAGAAAATTAAATAATGAAACATAGTGTGATAATTATCCAAAAACTTAGTATATAAAATTGCTCAAGTGAAACACAAGAGAAATCTATGAGGCGCAAAGACCTACTTTTATGAGGGCAAATTAAAGGGTGGAGTATAGTTAGATGTCTATCTATAAAAAAAACAAATATAGTTATATATTTATTCCTAAATAATAAGTATACAATTTTTGCTTAAGCGAAACACAAGAGGAAATCAAAAGGCACAAAGATGTACTCTCACGAGAGTTATTTTTATGTATGTATGTATATATGTATATGTATGTATGTAGTAGGGTAGTTGGAGGGTTATGTGCCTTTTGGGTTCTCATGGCTTGATCCCCTCATCTAGTTCACGTGCATAGGAGTTATAACCACTATCTATCTTTGTATTCGATACGTACAACCAAAGAATGGAATGAATAAATCTCTCTCTGTCTCTTAATCTGTTAATGGCACTTTTGCCTTAAACATTTGGTGATCGCGATCTTAAAGTTCTAAACTCTCTTATCCATATGCCGATCTCTATGCAAACTAGTGAAGGTTCCAATCTCCTATCACATTTGATGGCGTTATTCTTTAGTATGATGGTGCAGCATCGTTCTTAATGGAAAATGTACTAGATGCATAGTGTTGGCCGCCTGATGGAAGCCAACATGCAAGGTGGGCCACCATGTGTGCCGACCATCAACAGGGTTGATCACAAGGGTCTTGACGAATGCACCTAACAAGATCAGTTACGTTGTTGAGAGCTAATCAAAGCGGACCAACGATGATAGAAATACAACCAACAGACACTTGTCATGATGGAGAGGAAGGTGGAATCCAAAAGGGTGTTAGCAACCCTGTCGATCAGCGAAACTCTGTCTAGGCCCAGGCAAAGTCAGTACTCGAGCACCCATCTTCTTGGAGACAGGTAGTCACAATCGAACCGAAACTCCTTCTGCACCCAGGCAAAGTCCACACTCTCGAGAATCCCTCTTCTTGGAGAAAGGTAGTCACAACCGATCTAGTGGTCAAAGGATCCGCTATCCGATTGTCCATTCTCGGGTGCCTCTGCCAATTTGAATCCTCTTATCTAATATTCTCTTATCAATAGCATGATATCAAGCAATCCGGCTGGCAAATGATCCGGCCATGGACATAGAAACATCCGAAGGCAATTGCAATCTAGTGGTGGTGGTTCTTTTGGCATCAAAACTCGTCGATACATCTGTAAAAGTCTTCTAGTTGTGATGTCGAACACCAGGCAACGAACTGAGCGCAGTCTAACATTCAAAGTCCGAGCATGGGTCTAAGTTCTGAGATCCAAGTCAGAGACCTTCATAGTTCTAAGTCGGAGATCAAGCCACATAGCCAGGTTCGAGTTGGCGGAGTCGTCGAGGCTCCTGAAGTCCGAGCTGAGCAAAGCCTATTCCTTGCTTGAGTCGAGAATTTGCGTTATGTGCTGAGAGTCAGGAGTCCAAGCCGATTCCGAGATCCAAGTTCAACTCTACGTGTTTATGCCGAGACTTGAAACATGTAGGTACATTTTTGACTCCTACGACGGGAGGGCTTCCATCCAATGTTGCATGATGGGTCGGAGACGGTGCCAACACTCTGGTAGTACGAAGCACCAGCAATTGTGTGATCTTCCAGCACTGTGGCCTACCCAACCATGAGAAAAAAGCATGTCGAGCAGGTAGAGAACTGGCATCTCAAGCACCCACAAGGCGGGATGTCACGTGCACCCTGCACTCAGGTACACAATGACACATTGGCATGATCCTCAGTGCAACATTTGTACAGAAGTAGAAACCTTTTTAGGATTATTTGTCGTACGTCAACCCCATTGTGAGCCCTCAGTCTAGGGATAGTCAGGCATGAGTTACATAGGTCAGTCTTTGAGCTTTAATGGTCAATCAGTTGTTGTCAGTCCTCTTAACTCACTTGGAGAAAGCATCAATCAAGAGCATGTATGTGTCAACCTTAGCATTAGATGCATGTAAAGCTCTGTAAGTGCATTCACATAGAAGGGGGACTAGCCCCAAGGCAGCCCATACTTGGGCTAAGCCTTGCAAAGGCTTCCAAGAGCTTTGCCAAGAGCCAGCAGCCAAAAGGTGTGCTATAGCCCGACCAGGATCTTTTGACAAGGTTTTTCTTCAGCCGACCAACATTTATCAGGTCGTGGGACATGTTTGCATCAGCCGATAGCCTCTTGAGCCAGCCGACTGCTGCTGACCCGATGAGGTATAAAAAGCCTCTCCTCGGCCCACATAAATTCAATTCAAATATTCAGCAAAGAACATTCAGGTATTAAGCACTCAGCAATCCTACTCATCTCCAGGCAACAAGGAAGATACTCTTACATCTCAGCCAGCATATGTGCAGTCCTTTAGTCATCTGGACTTGCATCAATGACCAAGGAGAGTCTTCAGCACAGCCTCAAGATAGCTGGATACTTTGCCGACGTTTGGGTCTCCTACTCCTTGCGTTGGGCATTCATATCATTTGTATTCAGCATTGTATAACATTTCTCCAAAGAATAATATAAGCAAATACTCTTGCTTGCAGGGGGGCCCTTTAGTGGGTATTGGGACCCAATACTGTGTCTTCTTCTACATTCTCTTCTCTCTCCCTACTCTCTAGAGTTAATGCTACAGATTCTCACCACATAAAGGTATAAAGAAGGCCGTGTTGTGTGTTATCACGATCAACCTCCAGTGCATGTAACATGGGCGTTTATTGCAGGACATTTGGTGGGCAGCATTTGCAGTGTGACAGCTCTTATCCGATGTGAAGCAGCACGAGATTGAGGAGCTGGGAGATCAGGACAGTAGTTAAGAGAGAAGCTCAGAGAGCGACTTTGAAGCCTTTGCTACTGATCCAGATGATGCTTATGGTTGCCATGATAATGGAGTGAATCTGGCTATGCTTGAGGGTGCACACGAGGGGTTGAGAGGCATTCAAGTGCCATTATTGTAGTGCAGTCAGTGTGAAGACCAAGCACATGTATTTCACATGAATGTCCTACAGTAATGACATTTGAAGGCCTCATTCATAGCCTGTGCTACAAAAAAAGGAGACCACCAGTGACCTAGTTGTCCAGCCAGACTCCCTTCTTCCACCGCAAGATCGTCATCCAATAGATTCTCTGCATTTGCCACTTCAGCCATTTCCCATTCAGTAGCATAGCTCTTCAAGCACAAAGTCTCAGCAGTAGCTATAACATAATCGTTGAACATTGCATATTGGCATCATGATCTTTCATAATCGTTGAACATTGCATATTGGCATCATGATCTTTCATGCTCCCCAAGTATGGAATAAGCACCTGCAACTTCTCAAGACTAGCAGAGCTCCTTGCCCCTTTTCTAGGCATATCTGAGGTCGGCTTGTGGGTCTCTCTACCACCCGTATCCTCCCATATCATCCTATCGACATTAGGCTGCACTTTCAACATCCTTGCATTCAGTGGTACACATGTAAGGCTTCTCCCTCTGCTGACATTTTTGATTCATCTAAATACATATATATATATGTGTGTGTGTGTGTACATACATACATACATATATATGTATGTACATATATATATATATATATATATGTGTGTGTACATACATATATATATACATATACATATATGTATGTATATATATATGTACATACATATATATATACATATACATATATGTATGTATATATGTATACACATGTATATGTATGTACGTATACACACATATATATATATATGTGTACATACATATATATATACATATACATATATGTATGTATACATACATATATGTATGTATATATATATATATATGTACATACATATATATATACATATACATATACATATATGTATGTATATATGTATACACATGTATATGTATGTACGTATACACACATATATATATATATACATATACATACATATATGTATGTATACATACATATATGTATGTATACATACATATATGTATGTATATGTATATATATATATATATGTGTGTATACATACATACATATACATGTGTATACATATATGTATGTATACATACATATATGTATATATACATACATATATGTATGTATATGTATATATATATATATATGTGTATACATACATACATATACATGTGTATACATACATATATGTATATGTATATATATATGTATATGTACATATATATATATATATGTATACATACATACATATATACATATACATATATGTATGTATATGTATATGTATATATGTATGTATATGTACATATATATATATATATATATATATGTATACATACATACATATATACATATATACATATACATACATGTATATATATATACATATATACATATGTATATATATATGTACATATACATATGTATATATACATATATACATATATATATGTATATGTATATGTATGTATGTGTGTATTTATATGTGTGTATATATGTGGGTGTGAATTTTTATGCATGTGTATGTGTTTATATTTATAAATAAATATATATATATATATATATAAACCTATCAACCCTTTGTGCCTTGTTTATTCAAAAAGAGCAAGGTATACTTAAAATAAATTTTAAAATAGCTTTTATTTTGAACATAAACTATTTGAATTTACAAATTGTGATTCAACACATATATAGTCTCAATTGTGATTCTTCTCAATCCATGGAGAGAGCACCATACTCTACGGTTGAGGGTTTGGAAGCTAAGATTTGGAGTTTAGGACTTCGAATATAGGGTTTGGGGATTTCGAACATAAGGTTTAGGGTCTAGGATGTAGGGTTTCAGATTTAAGGTTTATGGTTTAGAATCTAGGGTATAGGGTTTATGTTTTGGTGTCTGTGTGGTTAAGGTATAAGGTTTAGAATCTAGGGTCTAGGGTTTAGTTTGGTGTTTGGGGTCTAAAGTATAAGGGTTTGGGGTTCAATATTTAGGATTTAGGGTTTGGGGTCTAGGATATAGAGTTTGGGGTTACGAGTCTAGGACTTAGGACTTAGGGCTTAGGGTTTGGGGTCTAGGGTTTAGGGTCTAGGATTTAGGGTATACGGTTTTGGGTAGGGTTCAGGGTTTGGGGTTTGGGATCTAGGGTCTAGGGTTTAGGGTTTAGGGTTTGGAGTATAGCATTTTGAGTTTAAGATTTTGGTTTTTAGGATTTAAGGTTTAGGGTTTGATGTTTAGAGTCTAGAGTCTAGGGTATGGGGTTTACGATTTTGATTATAGGATTTAAGTTTTAAGGTTTGGGGTCTAAGGTTTAAGGTTTATGATTTATACTTAGGGTTTAGGGTTTATAATTTTGAGTTTTAGAATTTAGGATTTAGGGTCTAGAGTTATTATTGTGCTTTATTTGGTGTGAAATATAGTTAGGAGAGGGTGAAAAAATAGAGAGATCATATGTTTGTTATTTTATGTGTGTTTGTATGTGAATGTGTAGAAGCAAGCACAAGGACGATTGAATCAAAGTTGGTGCTTTCGAGTATAATTCTCTCTTCAACTTGAGGTTAGTTCTTTTGATGCTGTCACTGTCTCTCTCAATTTTTGTGTTAAATAGAGAGAGAGAGAGAGAGGATTGTGTACATCAAGATACTTTTTATATCTCTTTCTATATTATTTTGTTGTTCATTATCTGATTGCAAATATTAGTGTAATATTGATATGTTAGAAACCTTTCATTTTTTGGACTTCTACCTTTGAGATTGTTCATAATATATAGAATATACAAATTGTAGTAGTCTTGGAGAATATACAAATTGTAGTAGTCTTGGAGAATATATTTTTAATTGGTACACGTTCTTAAAAAAGCAAAAAAAACCTCTCATAGACAATTATATGTATCACTATGTTCTTCTTTTTTGTTGTGGTCTACATGTAGGTTACTAGGGTTAGGTATATGTTGGCATAGATACATAGAGATAACTGTAGAGCCTTAAGATATTTATTTTGGATTTCAGCAAATAGAGCTTCAAAATGATAACAACCGCTCCAAAGATGTAGTGGCTGTGGATGATTCTTCCAATGAAGAAGTAGCTTTGTCTATGCCGCCTGATCTTATGAATGTTTGAGCTGCAAAACACCTTGCTCGGTCAAGGTCTCCATCTAGACAAACAAGCTCTAAACGTCTACAAACTATTGCAGATACATGCGACTGCACTGAGAAAAATTCGTTTGCTTGCACGGAGTGCTTGGATGCCCTTTGGGATGAGATTTGTGGAAGTGGTAGCCAAAGGGGAGATACGTTAAGAGATGAGTTGACTCATCATCTCCATCATGTCCATGACAGTAGTGGTTGCATGGAGGCAAACCAACTAGACATGCTTTCTTTCATGGAGAACATGCATGTTGAAATTGGGGAATGTCTACGTGGATGTAATGGACAATGTAAAGAACACGTAGATTCTCTAAAAGATCAAGTGTGTACATTAGGCGTTGAGGTATTGAGTGTAAAGATATCTGTTAATCGACTCAATGCAATTATGAAAAAGATGTGTCGTGTTTTAGAAGCCAGGATAGTTGCTTAGAGATTTTGTGAGAGAGATGATGTTTTTTTTATCAAGGGCTAGATTGTGTTCCAACTTAGAGATTTGGCTCTTCATTTTGGCGATGTATATGAAATTTCTATTTTGTCAAATTCAATACTTCTCTCTTGTATTTTGTCTCTAGCTCTTATTTTCCATCTCTCAATATGTTTTAACTCTGCTTTCTTTATCTCTCTCTTTCTCTCTCTCTCTCTCTCTCTCTCTCTCTATATATATATATATATATATATATATATATATATATATATATATATATATGTCATTATCTCTCTCTTTGTCTATCTCAAGTATTATGTTTGTTTGAAGTTAAGAAAAATAGTATTCGTTTGTGTTTGGAAAGAGATTGAAGATGGCTAGGAGCTGTACATACTTGAGTTTGAACCAAGTTCATCGGCTTTGAATTTTGGATGCAACACGCATGCTCGCTGTAAACAGTCATGAGCAAGGACTTGTATTTGAAAACAAATTGTTGCTAATTTTACGGATTACTGTAACATAGCTGGAATTGAAACATTTGGAAGGGTTGGAAATGAGGAGCATAGTGAACCCCATGGCGGAATTCAAGAAACAGAACAACTCTCAATGCTACGGTTCTTCAAGAACCTATCAATGAACATCACAATGCTCAAACACATAGAGATTTCGTCCGAGACCCTTTCTCCTTTGATTTAAATGAGCTACCTATGGATAATTATTTTCATTTTATAACTTTTGTCGTTGGTGATGTGAAAGATATTAAATCTGAATGTCACTCTATAAGGCGGGTGTTTTCTTTGCATTGGAATGTCAAGCACCCAACAACTATGGTGGTATATTCTGGAGATTGTACTCTTCACTCATTAGGAGGTCTTTCTTACAAGTGCCATTTTTGTGGTGCAATAATTTGGAAGTGTGAGGCATCAAGAAATCTTGGAGAATTTGTGGGCAAACATTGTTGTGGAAGTGGAAGGTCTCTTTACTACCATTGGAAAATCCACCTCCTGCATTGGTGGAGTTGTTATGTGGTAATGATAATGCAAGTAAGAAATACAGAAAGAATATACGCTCTTATAATAATAATGCCTTGGCATTTGTTTCAATGGGTGCTCACTTGGATAGTCAGTTCACTAGGGGAGGAGGAGTATTCAATTTTCGAATCCATGGTACCACCTATCATCGGAGAAAAAGTCGTGGAAGTGAAGGAGAGGGCGCCGCTACTGTAGGAAATCTCAGGAAAACACAGCTTTGCTCTTAGATTTCTCATCCGGTGTTGAATTAGGTGAACCAAAAGTCAATCTTAGGGTTTTGGCACGCTCCGGACGCGATGGTGTAGTCAATTTTTTGAGTTCAGGTCAAGTTCTTTTTTTTTTTTTGCAGCAACCACGACTCTCTTTCTACATAGAAGATGGCAGATTTACAGAGACAGCTTTGGCCAAATTGTGTTGGTTTGCAAAAGAACAAGTTTGAGTGGATTTGTGGAAAAGGAAAGAGTTGTTGCATCAGGATTTTGTTTGGTGATTTGATCCATTACAGTATTGTTGTTGGAACTTGAGGAGTGGAGAACCCTCTGATGTAGTTTCTAGAGGTGGAGCTTTCTTCAGAGCAATGATGTAATTTCTGGAGTTTTTTTGGTTTGTGGAGAATCAATTGTTGGTTGAAGCTGATCTAAGCTCTCTTTTTTCTACCCTCTCTCACAATCTTATTTCTTATAGACATCTATATGCAGTTGTTTGATGTATTATTCTTGCCTATGAAGCTTTGTATCCAGTCTCTTAGTAATACTTGCTTCTATCTTATATTCATCCATCTATAGCTTCTCTTAAAGGATTTGATTAAAGTTCTTGTGAATATTTCTCCTTGGTTCTTTTTCTAGTGAAGGGGAGGTGTTATAGAGGCCATCTCTCAGAACCGTGACACTTTTTGGTGCCCCAACGGAGGAGTAGAGAGTTCTTATATCGGACTTTGATTAGTAGATTGGAATCCATCTAAAGATTAGCTCAGGACTCATGGCAGGTATTGGATATGAGCCATTCAAAGGGGGAGAAAGGTTAAGATATAGACCAGCTTTTGAGAAGAGTCAAGTTGATAGCACTTATAGCAGTAATAGGGGGACGAGGATGCTTAGAAAGTTCGAAAGGTTGGTCTGTTATTGGAAGGAAGAGCCAAAGAGTGGTTTGAAGATGTTGCTACGAATGAAGAAATATAGAATTGGGAATTGTTGAGAGGAGCATTGAGAAAACAAGGTATGGAAAGGCTGATAATCCAGAGGATCTTTGGAGAGAGATAAGCAGATTGTATCAAGGTGAGGAGGATGAAATTAGAGCTTTTGTCAATAAGTTTGAAGGGATTTGGAGAAGAATTATAAGGGTTTTGGGAGAAAATCAAGTACCACCTGATTTTTTAAAGAAAGACAAATTTGTGGGATTGCTCCATGGTAGCATTTAAAAAAAAAGTGGAACTTAAAGATCCAGATACTTATGCTGAGGCTGTGAGAATGGCTACAGAGCAATGGAGAAAGGAGGTAAGGAAGCAAGAATTAGCCAAGAAGGAGAGAGGAACAGGTTTACAAGGGTGGCACGATCATGCGACACGAGGATTGATGGTAGAGCCTTTACCTATGGACATGCATGTGGAAAGAGAGCTTCGTGTGGAGGCTCCAAGAGCCATTGAACCAAATAGGGGCCAAGAAGATCTTCATCAAGAAATTCAAAGATTGACAGAGCAGATTGGAACCTTGAATCTTGCCATGTAGGCTATTCAAAGCCAAGTGAGAAGGCTGCAAGGTGAGAGGCAACAAAGAAACAGGTTGGAACATGTCCAATGTTATAATTGGGGAGAGAGAGGCCATATTACACCTCAATGTCCTCAACAACACGAAGAGAACCTGGAGGTATGTATCCTAATATACAGAGACCGGGGAGGATAATCGAGATGCAGGAAATAGAGATGGTAATCAAGGATGAGGTCAACCTCGAATTCCGTAAAGTAATGTGGGTATGATTGAGTCAGTTGTAAAAGATGAGGAAGTGGCTGATATACTTGCATAAAAAAGGACAAGGGTTCAAAGGTTAGATGTTGAGGATGCAGGTAGAGAGACTAGGGCTACAAAGAGATGTTGAGGATGCATGTAGAGAGACTAGGGCTACAAAGAGACAAGAAAAAGGAAAGCAGACTATGGAAGAGGGGGAATCTAGCAAGAAAGCAAAGGACAGGGCGGCGAGGAGAAGGAAGATTGGTATGGATGACTTCCAATTGGGCGAAGGGCAACCTCCCTAGATAGCCTTTTGAATGATGTGAAGCATAAGAAGGCGGATATCACTTATGCTCAACTTTTACAGTTGAGTTCTAGCATGAGGAGTGTGAGGTCCCTATCCCCACCACGCAACGAATTCAAGGGTGCTAGCAGCGAAAGTAGCACTTCTTGCGCGAGGCAGGGTCCCACACTCGGGGCCTCGCCCAACGGATATCCGAACAAGAGACTAATCCATATGTTCTTCCAAAACCGAACCCGGAAAAACTTCCCTTGCCTAGAAAGCACGAGCGATTCCTCCAGGATAACTTTTCTCTAACGTAGTCAAAAGCCTTAACTTACTGAACTGATTTGACCAAACCCATAGGGGCAGCTGTAATGCAGCAAGTACAGTACACAAGGACGGATAGCGCTACAACAGGTGCGCAAGAATGCGTGTAGCCTGTGGAGCACCCCGGGGGTTTATATAGCTGAGGGGTACGGGTACGGGCGCTACGCAAAGCAAGGACAAAAGGATGGTGTACCATCAAAGGCTATGGATCAGTGGCCTGCATGGGTCTAGGGGAAAGGTACGGTGTCAGTTGTCAGGGAAACGAGTGGTACGCATGTACCTTATTTGGTCTGGGGCAGCATGGGTGTCCACGTAGGGGTACATGTGGACCACACAGTGGGCGGCCGTCCTTTGGTTCTTGTGCGGCCATTGTACGGGTGCCCTAGTAAGTGTGTACGGCCCAAATTTTGGGGTGGGGTCCCCAAATTTGGGGCACCCGCCTCGATTTGCGTGCCGGATCGCCCCGGGGGTAAATTTTTTTTAATCCGAGAGATTCTCTTGGTCGTTGGGGTTCAGACTGTTCGTCAATCGGATGCCCGGTCGTGCATTTATTAAGGTTTAAAGGTCGTCGCTTTTTAACTAAAATGACTGAAATTTGCATATAAGCTTGATCCGGTGTCCGTTTTGGATGCTGTAAAATCCTATATTAGGGTAAAATCGCACGCAGATTCCAAATTTGGGCTCAAAATTTGAAGATTCTAAGTAAAAATGACTCAAATAATAAAATCATTGATTTTTATACCATAAAAACTCATAAATTTATCTATTACATGAACATTTCTTTATTAGTGAAGATGGGTATGTTACATCCTTCCCCCCTTAAAAAAATCGAGATGTCCTCATCTCGTCATGAATTGGGGATAATCCTTTAAGAGTGTAGCTTCATCTTCCCAAGTTGCATCCTCTTCAGGGTAATCTTTCCACTGTACTAGATGTTCTACAAGAGTTCTATTTTGGAGTTGCCTTTCCCTAGAATCTATGATGCTACTGGGCTGTAATTCAAGGACTCCTTGAGTAGGGTTTACAACTTGTTCATCATCAAGAATATGATCGAGACTGGGTACATATGGTTTTAACAAACTTACATGAAATACATTGTGGACTTTGATATGGGCTGGGAGGTGGAGTTTATAGGCACTTTTACCTAGACACTTGATAACTGTATAGGGACCACAATACCTAGGACTGAGTTTCTTATATTTCCCAAGTGATAGAGAACTTCGTTTGGTTCGCACTCGTAGAAGAAATATGTCTCCTTCCTTGAAGATCCTTTCAGACCTCTTGGGTGTCAGCATAATGTTTTTGTCGATCTTGGGCAGCTTTAATATCCTTTCAGATTACCTTGGTTTGTTCCTCCATCTCTTCGAGCATTTTCCTGGATGCCTCAACTCTTATGGTCGGATCAGAGAAATTTAGAGGAGACAAGCATTCTTGCCCATAGAGTGCTTTGAATGGTGACATTCATATGCTCTGATGATGCATTGTAGGCAAATTCTACCAGAGGAAGGTATTGAATCCACCTTCTTGGTTCCCGTCCACAATATGCTATGTCTTCAATTACTTGATTGACTCTCTCAGTCTGGCCATCGATCTTTGGATGATAAGCTATGCTAAAGCAAAGTTGAGTTCCCAGGGCTTGAAATAAGGACTGCCAGAACTTTGAAGTGAAGTCAGAATCCCGATCACTTACTATCCTTTTTGGGAGACCATGAAGTTTGAGGACTTCCTTGATGAATATTCGAGCAACATCAGAAGCTTTGAAGGTTTTCTTCGCTGGTATAAGGTGAGCTACTTTGGTAAGTAAGTCCACTACTACCAGGATGGAGTCATATCCTCCTTGAACAGTGGGGAGACTTGTGACAAAATCCATACTAGTGCACTCCCACTTCATTTGGGGAATATCTAAGGGTTGAAGTTTTCCAGGCATCTTGACCCTTTCAGCTTTGATCCTTTGGCATGAGAGACATTGCTTCAAGTACCTAAGGACATCATTTTTCAAGCCTGCCCAATGAAAGCTCCTTCTTATGGCATTTAATGTTTTTGCATAGCCTGGGTGTCCTACAAAACAGGGCTATCATGAGCTTCATGGATGATTAGTTTCTTTAAAGCAGGATCCTTAGGGATACATAGCCTGTGATTGAAGTAGAGGATTCCTTCATGAGTGGAGTATCCCTTGATTAGATTCTTCTCTTTCTCTGAATTTCCCCCTTCTTCTACTAACTTCATCATCCTCTGATAATCTGGATCATGAGATGAGACTTCTTCCACCTTGACCAGTATGGGATTATTTGGCATTGAAATTGCACTCAAGAAAGATTTGCGGCTAAGTGCATCTGCTACCACATTATCTTTCCTAGGGCAGAATTTGATGTGGAAGTCATATTCTTGTAGAATTTCAATCCATCTCCTTTGCCGTATGTTGAGGTTAGGCCACTTTAGACTTTTGTGGTCAGTTACAAGGGTCAGTTATACAAGCTAGAATTTTCCCCCCAAGAGATAATGTCTCCATAATTTGAGGCAATGAACAACTGCTAAGAGCTCCAAATCATGGGTGGCATAATTTGCTTCATATTGATTCAGCTTGCGGAAAGTATAAGCGACTAGTCTTCCTTCTTGGCCTAAGACACCACCAAGTGCTAGACTACTAGCATCAGTAACCACTTCAAATTCCTTGGCAAAATCAGGAAGTTTCAGGACTGGGCAGAAGTAATAATGACCTTCAGCTGATCAAAACTGTTTTGATGGATTGGTAGCCATACTATTTTGCAATCCTTCTTAAGAAGATCCGTCAAAGGTGCAGCTACCAAGGCATAATCTTTGATAAAAATCCTATACCATCCCATGATTCCCAAAAACCCACGAACTTCACGAACTGATTTAGGGGGTGGCCACTCCAGAATATCCTTGAACTTGGCGGGGTCTACTGAAATGCCATCTTTGGAGACGATGAATCCAAGATACTCAATTTGATGAGTAAAGAAGGTACATTTGCTCTTCTTGGCATAGAGTTTGTGTTTGCGCAACAATTGCAGAACTCTACGCACATGCTCCTCATGCTCTTCCATTGATTTGGAGTAGATTAAGATGTCATCAAAGAAAACAAGCACAAATTCATCCAAGTAAGGACGGAATATATCTTGCATTAGGCGGTAAAAAGGTTGCAGGAGCATTGGTAACCCGAATGACATTACAGTAAACTCATCGTGGCCATAATGGGTATTGAAGGCTATCTTGGTGGGTATATCTGCTTCCTTGACTTTGATCTGATAGTAACCAGATCTCAAATCTATTTTTGAGAAGACTTTGGCCCCATGAAGCCTGTCAAGAAGTTCGTCGATGCGAGAGATATGATACTTATTCTTGACAGTGACTTGATTTAGTCCTCGATAATCTATGTAGAGGCGGAGAGTTCCGTCCTTCTTTTTTTGGAAAAGAACAGGTGCCCCCCAAGGAGAGCTACTGGGGCATATGAATCCTTGCTCAATGAGTTGGGAAAGTTGCTCTTTAAGTTCAATGGCTTCAGGAAGGGACATTTTATAGGGCGTTTTTGAGACGGGTTGAGCTCCAGGGATCACCTCGATTTTATGATCAACTTCTCAAGGAGGCGGTAGCCCTGTAAGCTCGTCAGGGAAGATGTCAGAGAATTCTTGGAGCCAAGAGGGTTCTGTCTCCATACTAGGTTCAATGGCTTTGTTGAGCTTGACTAAGAAAACTTGCTAACCCTTACGTGTTCCCTTGAGAAGATGTTTTGCCTTGACTACCCTAGATTTAGGTTTTCTTGTTATCCCCTAAACAGATATTACTTGGCCATGCTCATTTTCAAAAGTGATACTCCCCTGGTTACAATGAATGCTAGCTTTGTTTGCAATTAACCAATCCATCCCAAGGATTCCATCATAAATTCCTAATGGCAAGACTCTAAAGTAGCCATGAGTTTGCTCATTACCCAGCTCAAAATCAAGGTTTCCTATAGAGTGGCGAGATACTACTTCTTTCCCACTGGCTAACTCTACAGTCATTCTCCTAGTTGTTTTTTGACTCAAGTTTAATTATTGCAAACACCTAGGAGAAAGAAATGAATGGGTACTGCCACAATCAATCAAAAGCTGAAATGGCTTACCATGATGAGTGGCTGGGGTTTGGATTACACCAAATTGTTTATTCAGACCTTGGTGTTCTATTGCCGCATGGACGGTGGCACGCTCTTCTTCAGCCATTTCCAAGGTCGGTTCTTCACTTATAATATAGGCGGTCCTAGCAACTGCTCCTCCACAGCCTCTGCTACGCCCACCGCCTCTTGCACCTTGGTTGATAGGGGTTCCACAGCCTTGATTTCCTCTGCTACCTTGGGGAAATGATGTTGCCATCTTGGGACAGTTGGCTCTAAAGTGTCCCGGCTCATTGCACTCAAAACACAGAGGGCCTTCTCTGGAAGAAGTAGCATACGAGCGGGGGACAAAAGAGTTGCCTTGTTGCCCTCTGTTGTAGTAGGGAAAATTCTGTTAGGGTTTCTTGTAGGGTTGATCTTTAGGATTTACCTCACGGGTAAGATCTCGTTTGATGCTTAGGTTTGTCAGTCTTCATTTCTTTCACAAGGGGCTTTGCTCATATGAGAGCATCCTGTAATGTGCTCATTGCTTCAAGGCGGGAGTCTAAGGGCTCATTTAACCCTTGGCAAAAATGAGCCACTTGCTGGGAAGTAGTCATAGCTGGGGCATACTTTCGAAGAGTGATAAATTTGGAATAGTAGTCCTCAAGAGTTAAGCTGCACTGCCTAAGACTAAAAAACTCATTCATCTTTATGGATTCATGGGATGGGGGAAGATATCTTTCCTTCACTGCCTTCTTGATGTCTTCCCACGTTTGAGAATGTTCAGTGACTTCCTTGTCAACGGCACCACTGTTTCCACCAGAGTTTAGCATCTCCGATGAGGCGAAACCGTGCAAGCATAGACTGATTTGCTACTCCAGTACCGGCGACAGAGAAATAATCGTCCATCGCCTCAATCCAGAAGTCAGCATCCTTCTCAACCTTTGAACCTTCTCCTTTAAAGGAGGGAGGTTGCATTTGCTTGAGCAAGAGCTTCTTCTCCTGGGTATCAATGTAAAGCGCATTGGGAAGTGGAGGGTGATCGTCCTAGCCATCATTGTAAAAACAATTTTAAGATTACAAGATTCATATTTGCACGTCGCTTATTTTTGGAGAGTAAAACATTGAAATCATTTTATTTCCAAATATTTACAAGGAAAAGTTTTATTACAAAGATCTGAGACTAATATAATTAGTCTTATTTGCCATCAAGGGAAATTATTAAGCTTGACTATGACAGAAGGGTAGAGCGATCCACATAGGTGAAATATGGGGGTTCCGCTGTAGTTTCTAAGACTCTAAAAACTGATGGTAAGGGTGGTAGACTCTGGATTGGGGTAGCATTAGGAACTCAATGGAGTCTTCTTGGGCCCTTTTATTTGGCAGTTTAAGGGAGTCAAACCTTTTCTCTTAAGAAGAAACGTTTTCTAATTTGAAGCCTCAAAACGGCTACTTTATTCGAATTTGAATTTTGGGGGGAAAATGGAATTTAAAATCTAGCGGATAAAACCATATCATGTAACATATCTATGGAAAGCTCTTGATGCGTAGATCACGGATCTGTAATCTCCGCTCAAATCGGAGCTTGTATGTAGAAGTTATGGAGGTCCGAAAATTGTAAAATTGCCCCCTCCCCTTTTTGGGGAAAAAAGTGCACCCTTTGACCACTCTTACACCTCTCTTACAAACCATTGGTTTTTGCTTACATGGCGGGCTCCTATTTGTCAAAAAGTTAAACGTTTCCATAACCTCATGGCAAATTAAAGGGCCCAAAAAGACTCCATTGAGTTCCTAATGATCCCAACACAGCTACTCTATCAACAGGTAAGATCTGCATCACTTGGTCATACACCCAGTGATCTTGAGATATGCGAATCCCATCTATAGTCACAGAGGTGTCGGCCCTGGGGGTACCGATGAACCAAAATAAACGGATCATCTTCAACTTTTCAATCCAACGAATCCAATTTAGGTCGGTGGTGAGGTTCCCAATTCGATAGGCTCGGATGAAGAAATATCTCGGCCCATGACTCCAGAAATCTCTACCCCATCCTCTTTCAATACGAGAGAAATGAGGGAGGGACATCTTCTCTGGTATCTACACCATGGTGTCACGGAACTCGAAATTTGAGGAGTGACTAGCAGTCTCGAAGATGCATTGGAAAACTAGAAACTTCGAGTAGGCATCTTCCTCTTCCTACAGTCATTCAAACAATCAATTCAACTTATTTGTTTTAGTAAGATGTTTTTATTAATTAGCATTATGTTAGGTAAAACATTCATTGCAAAACACTCTTTAAATGGCAATTCCTAGGAGCTAAACTTGGCTGTGATACCAATTGTAAGGTTCCCCCTTCTAAAATAGGAGAAACACTTAAGATAGTCTACTAAGTCTTAACTTGGAGAAAATTTCCTATTTATCGACACCTTGACCATGTAGAGATTCAAGGATACGATTCATAGGTAAGACCTAGTCCTATTCCACAGGGGAAGCGTGATCTTCTAAAAGTCAAATCACGCATAGGGTAATTTATCATAAATTGGGCAACTACTAGACTTGATTTCTAGAGGCAACGCTTTTTTCCTCATCTATGCAAGGCACAGCCGTTGACCTAGTCTTCTAGAATAGAGTTGCCCAAGAACCTAATTATCTAGCGTAGGGCTTTCACTTAATCTGTTGGAAAGCTACCCGACTAATCGGGTCCACCCGTCCGTAGGATGGTGCCATCGGGGCATTCTATCCTCCCACTTTCCACCCTACTCACGTGTCAATTTGTTTTCTAATTAATCCTACCACACTGCTTGACATAAATAAACATGTTCCTTAATTACGACCCTTTTCACAAGGTTTGTTAAAATAGCCTTTTTACACAATACAATCATGCCAAAGATAAGGTATATATATAAGAAGTTTATACATGAATCAATTCCATACGAGCCAAACCGGCTCTCTTATTCTTTTCCTTTATTCTGCCGATGATCTAGAATTCGGCCTTCCAGCCTCTACATGCTGTGGGCAAAACCCCACGGGACCATACACCTCATCGTCGGCCGCTTGCGAGGACTCAAGCCGGCCTATCGCCCTTTGAGGCTCCATCGCTCTCGATCCTCCCGCCCCTCAGAGGGATGTCTGCACACTAGGGTGGGCTTATTTACCGCACTAGCCTGGGCCCTCAGAACTAGGCAGCATCATAACCTCTCGCCTCAATCGACGAACCTTATTCTCCCAATGGTATGAGGGATACCTTGGGCCATTCCCGGGCTTTGCTAACGACGCCGCCTGGAGTTAGCATTGAAGCCAGGAAAAACTTGCACTCTTTAAAGATAACACTTTCAATGCAATTTATTGCATACAGCATCACACAATTCATAACTTCATACAATTTTATGTCATTATTTTTAAAAGGAAAAGATACACATTTATTAGCACTAATATAGAAAAGAACTCTTCTTTAAAATATAACCGAGCTAACCTGGCCAGCATTTCCTTGAGGAGTTTGAAAAGGGAGGGTTGGCTCATCGGGGGGGCATCTTCCCTAATCTCGTTGTTGCGTGTTCTTCTCGGGGTAATATTTTGACGTTTTTGGGATGGGGCCATCTTGGACGTCGACTTGTAAAGCTCGCTGCCGCGATAGAAATGCTTCAGTCGGATCTCAATTCGGAGATCGTTTGCTCACCGTATAAGCAAAAGACGATAGCGCACGAACCCTTTCTTAAGGCAAAAACCTCTTATTAAAGTTTACGCAAATGGGGGGGGAATTGTGAGATGTCCTTAAGACAAAAACGTTTTGCTAAAGGGAGAGAAGGGCTGAGGGCTGAGCACTGTAAGTCTATTCACACGGGGGGGAGAAGAGTTAAGAACACTACCTCCTAGCAAGAGGGGGATGGAGGAAAATTGGCTTATTTGAAAAGAGACAAATGAGAGGGTGTGAGAGGGGCAACTGCAAGGGGCGGCTGTACTGTAGCAAGTACACTACACAGGGACGGACGGCAGTACGGATAGCGGTACAACAAGGCATACGCTACACAGGAATGCGTGTAGCCTGTAGAGCACCCCGGGGGTTTATATAGCTGAGGGGTACGGGTACGGGCACTGCGCAAAGCAAGGACAAAAGGATGGTGTACCATTAAAGGCTATGGATCAGTGGCCTGCATGGGTCTAGGGGAAAGGTACGGTGTCAGTTGTCAGGGAAAGGAGTGGTACGCATGTACCTTATCTGGTCTGGGGCAGCATGGGTGTCCACGTAGGGGTACGTGTGGACCACACAGTGGGTGACCACCCTTTGGTTCTTGTGCGGCCATCATACGGGCGTCCTAGTAAGTGTGTACGGCCTAAATTTTGGGGTGCAGTCCCCAAATTTGGGATGCTCGCCTCGATTTGCGTGCCATACTGCCCCGGGGGGCGAAATTTTTTTTTGTCCGGGAGGTTCTCCTGGTCGTTGGGGTTTAGACCGTTCGTTACGCTCACCCCCTATCCACTCAGGGGCCTTTTCGATAGTTCCTAGCTCAGTAACCGGCAAGTATTCACTTTAACAAAAATAGAGTCTCCGTTTGAAGATTAGCAAGATCAACCAATAGATCCAAAAGAGCCATGGACTCATCCGTTGAGGACCAGTAAGGTTAATCAACCAGATCCATTCCTGAAATCAGAAAACAACTCTTACTCCTTGTTCCAAATATCTTCCCCAACGTATGTGTGGGTATCTTCGGTGACCCAGAGCCCAAGCACCGTATGGTCAGCACCCTCTAGGATCCTTTGCGCAGGTCACCTAGCGCTTCACTCATAGGCCGCTTCCTTGGTCCCTCATCCACTGTACCGAAAGCTTAATATTTAAATCAAACCGAGGCTGGTCAAGACCTCGGCCGACCTTGCTATTATGCGAGACGTCCTCCGTTGACTCTCCGTCAGCAGTTGCAACTTTAACAAATAGGTCTCCACGACCTCATTCTCACAAGACGATCAAAATGCTTCTCCAGCATTCTTGACATAAAATAGTCATTTAAAAATAGATTTCACATACAAATACAGTTCCAACAATATTTCCATCTTTTCTCATCACTCCACATTCTTTCACATTAGACCCCATCTTTTCTCATCTTCCCATAATTTTTTTCTTCATCGATCCCTATCACGTCACATCATTCCCACATCAACAAATCACATCCAATCGCATCATCCACACATCAATCCACATCATCCATACATCCATCCACATCAATCCACATTATCCACACATCCATCCACATCTTCCATACATCCATCCACACCAATCCACACGTCAATCCACATCATCCATACATATCTATCCACACGTCAATCCACATCATCCATACATCTATCCACATCAATCCACATTATCCACACATCAATCCACATCATCCATACATCCATTCACGTCCATCCACATCAATCCACATCATCCATACATCTATCCACATCAATCCACATTATCCACACATCCATCCACATCTTCCATACATCCATCATCATCAATCCACACGTCAATCCACATCATCCATACATCTATCCACATCAATCCACATTATCCACACATCAATCCACATCATCCATACATCCATTCACGTCAATCCACATTACCCACACATCATCCCACATCATCCATACATCCATCCACGCCAATCCACATTACCCACACATCAATCCACATCATCCATACATCCATCCACATCATCCACATCAATCCACATTATCCACTCATCCATCCACATCAATCCACATTCATTTCATAAGTATTCCCATTCTCATCTAATCACATCTTTTTCTATCTCATCACTTATTTCCTCATTTATCCTCATCAGATCTCATCCACTTGCATCTACCCATACATCTCATCACTTCACATACATTAACATCTATCCAGTTTACATTGCATCTTATCACATCCATTTCACATCACATCTCATTCATTCACATCCCGATTCACATGCTAACACATTCATTCACATCCCTCATCGTTCATTCACATCCCGATTCACATCACATCACATCCATTCACATCCCTTATCATTCATTCACATCCCGATTCACATGCTATCACATTCATTCACACCCTATATCATTCATTCACATCCCAATTCACATGCTAACACATTCATTCACATCCCGATTCACATGCTAACACATTCATTCACATCCTATATCATTCATTCACATCCCGATTCACATGCTAACACATTCATTCACATCCTATATCATTCATTTACATCCTGATTCACATGACATTCATTTACATCCTATATCATTCATTTACATCCTGATTCACATGACATCACATCTCATCTATTCATTCACATTTATCTGATTCACATCACATCTCATCACATCTATTTACCTCTCATTCTCATCACATCCATCCATCCATTCTTTCCCATCTATCTGATTCGCATCCCATCTCATCACATCTATTCTCATCACATCCATCCATCCATTCATTCCCATCTATCTGATTCACATTACATATCATCACATCTATTTATAGAATGTAAGATAATTTTTATTTTTGATATAAAGATTCTTTACGTATCTATTTATGCATAAGAACAACTTCAGTGGAAAATAACACTTTTATAAAAATCCATTTATGCATAAATTCAATTTTAAGGAGAATAACACTTTCAAAATAAAAATAAATCTTTTATGCGTCTTTCTATGCATAAATTCAATTTTAATGAGAATAACTCTTTTGAAATAAAAATAAATTTCTTTACGCATCTTTCTATGCATAAAATCAAAATTGATGAGAATAACTCTTTTGGAATAAAAATAAATTTCTTTATGCATCTTTCTATGCATAAAATCAAAACTGATGAGAATAACTCTTTTGGAGTTAAAAAAAATTCTTTATGCATCTTTCTATGCATAGAGTCAAAATTTGATGAAAGTAACCCTTTTATCATAAAAAAAATTCTTTTATGCATCTATTTATGCATGAATTCAATTTTAATGAAAGTAACATTTTTATAATAAAAAAAATCTTTTATGCATAAAAATCAATTTTTATGAAAGTAACACTTTTATAGTCAAAATATTCCCAATATGCATCTTTCTATGCATAGAAATTAATTCTATTGAAAATAACACTTTTATAATAAAAATATTTCTAATATGCATTTTTCTTTGCATAGAATAAAAATAACACTTTTAGAATGCACAAGCGGTGGGGATTACTCTTTTTGAATAATAAAAAGATAAAACTTATTTCACCAAATTTAAGAAAATTTTGCCATAACCTCCTTTGTATGGCTGACCATTTTTTAAAATTTTCACTCTAAAATTTACTAGAAATTATCCAAGATGATTTAAATCATTCTAATCTAATCAATTTCTACTTTATTAAGAGTAAACAATATGAAAAGTTTAATTCCATCAATTTGATTACACATCTAGGATAAAGAAAGGCTGAATTCAATAATGAAGAGAACCATAAAATAGAATAAGAAAAAGTGGAATTTCTAACTTACTAGGAGTTTTGTGAGCTTTCCTTTGGCTTGATGGTTTGAGGGATCTACTCTTGTTTGCAACAAGAGTGGCCACCAATTCTTTTGAAGAGGAAATGGTCAAAAACAAATGAATTATCAATGAATTCACTATTTTTGGCTCTGGGGATATTGACATCTATCTTGCCTATGAAGCTTTGAATCCAGTCTCTCAATAATACTTGCTTCTATCTTATATTCATCCATCTATTTTGCTTCTCTTAAAGGATTTGATTGAAGTTCTTGTGAACATTGCTTCTTGGTTCTTTTTCTAGTGAAGTTGTGGGAGGTGTTATAGAGGCCATCTCTCAGAATCGTGACACTTTTTGGTGCCCCCAAGGAGGAGTAGAGAGTTCTTATATAGGACTTTAATCAATAGATTGGAATCCATCTAAAGATTAGCTCAAGACTCATGGCAGGTATTGGATATGAGCCATTCAAAGGGGGGGAGAAAGGTGAAGATATAGACCAGCTTTTGAGAAGAGTCAAGTTGATAGCACTTAGCAGTAACAGGGACGAGGATGCTTAGAAAGTTCGAATGGTTGGTCTGTTATTGGAAGGAAGAGCCAAAGAGTGGTTTGAAGATCTTGCTTACGAATGAAGAAATAGAGAATTGGGAATTGTTGAGAGGAGCATTGAGAACAAGGTATGGAAAGAGTGATAATCTAGAGGATCTTTGGAGAGAGATAAGCAGATTGTATCAAGGTGAGGAGGATAAAATTACAGCCTTTGTCAATAGGTTTGAAGGGATTTGGAGAATAATTATAAGGGTTTTGGGAGAAAATCAAGTACCACTTGATTTTTTAAAGAAAGACAAGTTTGTGGGATTGCTCCATGGTAGCATCAGAAAAAAAGTGGAACTTAAAGATCCAGATACTTATGCCGAGGCTGTGAGAATGGCTATAGAGCAATGGAGAAAGAAGGTAAGGAAGTAAGAATTAGCCAAGAACGAGAGAGGAACAGGTTTACAAGGGTGGCACGATCATGCAACACGAGGATTGATGGTAGCGCCTTTACCTATGGACATGCATGTGGAAAGAGAGCTTTCTGTGGAGGCTCCAAGAGCCATTGAACCAAATAGGGGCCAATAAGGTCTTCATCAAGAAATTCAAAGATTGATAGAGTAGATTGGAACCTTGAATCTTGCCATGTAGGCTATTCAATAGTGTCAGGAGAGTGAAATTCAAATTGCCTCACGCTAATGTTGTTCAATTGAATAAGGTGTTTGATATATTACTCATTGTTGATGTTTAGATTCATGGCAGGAAGGTGAGCAAGGTCTATATTGATAGGGGAGCTCAAGTTTGCATCATAACTGAAGAGGCTATGCATCATAACTGAAGAGGCTATGCATGAGCTTGGATTGAAGATCATGGGGAAGTCAATTTTCAGTGTGAAGATGACTAATAGCTCAAAGGTGAAGTGTCTTGGTGTGATTAAGGATTTGGAGTTGAATGTTCTTGGTCAAAAGGTGGCGATTGACATGCATGTGATACCAGAAGGGGTTGGGGCATACCCCATCATTTTAGGAAGGCCTTGGTTGATTACTATGAGGTCAAGACAGGATTGGTGCAAGGGTTGTATTGACTTGTTTGTTGATAAGCCCAAAGAGAAAATGATAAGGTTTGATTTGAAGAGTGGAAGGATTTTAGACATGGAAGAAAAGTAGAAATGGACACACAAG
The DNA here is from genome assembly GCF_041138505.1 of Cibotium barometz. Classification (NCBI taxonomy): domain Eukaryota; kingdom Viridiplantae; phylum Streptophyta; class Polypodiopsida; order Cyatheales; family Cibotiaceae; genus Cibotium; species Cibotium barometz. Next base: position 27,394,429 of record NC_141086.1, read on the forward strand.
TTGATTTGAGCTCTTTTAATCATTATGATTCTACAAGGTCTTCAGATGTCACTGATGATGACATGGAATTTGACCAAAGCTTATTGGAGCTTGATTTGGACATGAGTGCAGTGCAAATAACTGGAGTTAAAGATGGTGATGTGGCTGGTCATGTGGCTGAAAATTCTCATTTTCATGGTGGTGTGGAGCCAAATGTACCGAAAGTTGAGTTGATGCAGATGTTAATTAGTGATCTGAGGAGAAAGAACAATATGGAGCTTTCTTTCAGAGTAGGTACCCAAAGCTTTTTGCTAAAGATTACACTCAAATGAGAGGAACATCAAGCGTGGTTCATGAGATAAAGCTGAAGGAAGGGGCAAAACTGGTGGCTCAAAAACTACGAAGACTAGGAACTATTCAGAGAGACAAGAAATCACCAAGTTATTATAGGCTGATTTTATATATCATGTTGATGATGAGAGTGGGTTTCTCCAGTGGTAATTGTGTTAGAATTCGTGGTGCTCATGCTAGATCAACTATGTGGAGGAGAGATACTTACAAAATACAAGAAAATATCTTGCTTATTAAGTTGCTCAAATACAACTAGGCTTCTTGCTCCATACAAAAATGCCTCCTAGGTTCACCTTTAAATAGGTGAGCTAGTGGACCTTAAGTCCCTTCACACACACACACCCTTCTCCTCCCCTTTTACACAACCTTAGTCTCTTAATACCCCCCCTCAATACCAACTATGAAAGAAAATTGGAATAGGTGGTATTGGACATAGGATGCCTTTATAACATTAGGCATATAAGGTTAGGAATATAGGTGTGGTTACATTGAGATTTAAAACAATTTCTCCATGGAGTTAGAGGCTGATACAAAGTTAGCCTCTGACTCTTTGTTAGGACATTTAGAAGTGATATGTCCCATTTGTTTACACTTGTTACATTTCATTTTGTTGGGATATTTGATCCAACAATTATTTGCCAAATGACCCACCTTTTTGCAATGGACACATCTTACTTTGATCACTTGATGTGACAGAGCTTGTTCGATATTCGATGTTGTTGCAATTCAACTCCTCCCTTTGGCCTCTTTTCTTCATCAATGACTCCTTCAAGGGTGGGATTAGGTATGTTCTTCAGGTTGGTGAGTAAGGTAGGGTACACCTTCTTGACTGCTTTTAGCAAAACAGCCACTGCATCATCTTCATCCATTCTCGCATTCACTGATGCAAGTTGAGCCATAAGGCCCTTCAAGTGAGAGATGAAGGCTCCAATGCCGCTCCCTCTTTGAGTTTCAAGCTGAAAAATTCAATTTTAAATGAGATCTTGGAATTCTTACCACGAGCTCCATAGAGCTTATCAAGCTCATCCCATTCTCCTTTGCAGTCGGAAGCTGGTCCACATGGTGAATGAGAGCCTCATCAAGATGAAGCATGATGATGGCTTGTGCCCTCTCATCATCTTCAATATCTTCAGCCTTAGTTCGATCAATAACCTTAGTGCGGAGATGAATGGCCAAAAACCTTTGGAGATCATCTTGTACTTGACAAGGACTTGCCAAGTGTGGAAGCCCTCTCCTGAGAACTTCTTAATTTGGGTGTTGTCCTTTGACATTGGGTATTGAAGGAGATTACTAGAGAGTAATGGGCTGATTTATGAAGAGGAAAAAACCAGACATTTTTGATATTTTGGCTTAAGTAGAAAGAGAAAGGCTTATGAGAGTGCAACAACCTTTAATCAAGCCAAGGATGTTACATAAAAAAGAGATTAAGATGGTTAAGCTTATGGTTTAACACTTAGGGTTTGTGCCCAACCACTAATTCTGATGGGGAGAGCTTCATTAGTGTCAATGAACACTTTGTTTGGTGATTAAGATCACCATTAGTATTTAAATACACGATTAGTGCTTAAGAGTACATTTCTAGTGTCTTGCATTGGTGATTAGATTCACCATTAGTGTTTAAGAAAGAACACTCTTAGTGTTTAGAAACACTTTGGAATGACTCCCCTCTATTGGATTAGTAGTCTTATTAGTGTTAATCAACACTTAGTGCTTATAAGCACACTTTGAAAAGCTTTGTGCACTTGAAGATGTTGATGATGGAGTTTGATGAAAATGAGGCTCATGAATACCTCATGGTGTATGCCACCGCTTCAAACTCAAAAATAGGATCAGAAACAAGCCCTCACAAGAGAACTTATGTGATTAGAGCAAAGAGGAGAGGATTAGAGCAAGAAAAAACTTGATTTTGAAGCTTCAATGGTGGTGAGCTTCAATGGCTACCAAAAGAGCAGCCTGGTCTTTTGACTGTAGCGCACGATTCGGGCTGTCATTCGAGCTGAAATTCGAGCTGTAGCTTCTTGAGATCTTGGGCTTCAAAAGCCCTAAGCTCCCTAGGGCTGCCAATGCCTACACATTGTGTATTTGTGTACGGCATCAGCTGCGCAGGAACTGTGCACACCGGTTTGCTCAGGCGGCAATGCCGCGGTAGTGAGAGGAGTAATCCACCAATTACTTGTACGAAGCTGAGCGCCCAGAGCTCCTTTGCATTTTCTTAGATGAAAACACGTTGAGATATTGTCTCCACGAGATGCTGGAAGGCCTCCACTCCCAGGAGGTTCAACTCCACAAAGGAAAAGATAAGAAAATTTACCTATTCTACACTACAAAAGTGACCTACTCTTGCCAAGCTCTAGATACCATGTTAGAAATCATGGTGCTCATGCTAGATCAACTATGTGGAGGAGAGAGACTCACAAAATACAAGAAAATATCTTGCTTATTAAGTTGCTGAAATACAACTAGGCTTCTTGCTCCATACAAAAATGCCTCCTAGCTTCACCTTTAAATAGGTGAGCTAGTGGACATTAAGTCCCTTCACACACACACCCTTCTCCTCCCCTTTTACATAACCTTAGTCTCTTAAAAAATTGTGCCTAAGAAGGGTAATAAGTGGAGGGTTTGTGTGGATTACAAACCTCTTAATGCAGCTACAAAAAGACATCACTATCCTCTCCCTTTTCAGGATGACATACTAGACCAAGTTGCAGGACATGAGAGGTATTCAGTATGCGATGGTTTTAGTGGTTATTTTCAGATCAAAATAGCCCGAAAGGATCAGAAAAAGACAGCTTTATCACTCCTTGGGGGGTGTTTTGTTACAGGGTTATGCCTTTTGGGCTTCTTAATGCATATGCTAGTTTTTAGAGCTGGGTTGACAAGGTTCTTGGCCCTTATCTTGGGTCTTTTGTTAGAATATTCATGGATGATTTTTGTGTTTATAGTGATAGGTGGATACATATAGAAAGGTTGGACATGGTCTTCAAGAAGCTTGATGATGGTGGAGCTCAGCTTAATCCAGCCAAATGCAAACTAGCAAGAGCCAGGGTAATACTCTTGGGAGGACATGAGATTAGTGAGAATGGCATAACTCCAGATCCTACAAAGGTGGAGAGTTTATTGCTGATGGCTAGCCCAAATCAACAAAGGATCTCGTGAGTTTTTCTTCAAAAGCTCAGGTATTTATAAGGGTCTTTTTGTATGCTAGCATAGCATGTTTATCCTTTACAAAAAGATAGTCACAACAGGATCCATTCATGTGGAGTCAAGTGGAAGAGATGCTTTTAAGAACATCAAGAATATGCTTTCCACTCTTTCTATCATGATGCCCTCAGATTGGAACTAGGTATTCTACTTAAGTCTCAGTGTTGAGAAGCATGCAGTAGGAGCGGTGCTTATGCAGAAGGGGAGAAAACAATCATACATGAGGCCTGTCTACTACATTAGCAAAACGATGGGTGAAGTGGAGAGGTCATGGCATGAGATTGAGTTGTTGATTTGGACTCTTGTTTATGCTCCTAAGAGGCTTAAATCATATTTGATTTATAGGCCTTTTGTGGTACTTACCTCTTGTAGCTTGTTGCCTCATGGGTTGAGATTTCTAGGTGATAATCCAAAGGTGCAAAAATGGGTTATGTCTCTTCAAGAATTTGATATGAGCTTCATCAAGGAGGATAGTGTGAGGGCACATATGGCTAATATGCTCACCTACTATAAGGAGATACAGATAAAATCCAAGCCTATAAAGGATGTTGAGAAGCAGATTGTTCCCAATTCTACAATGCATGAAGAGTTACAGGACATAGATGGTATTTTAATTTTTGATGGAGCTTTCAAGAGGAGTATTGGCAAAGGAGGAGCTGGTTTTGTTTTTATGGATAAGCAAGGAAAAGAGCTTTGGTATGGATGCCAAGAGATAGTGGTGAAGAGCAACAATGAGACCGAATATTTCAGCCTATGGTTGGGTCTTGAAGAATATAAAAGAAGAGGAGTTTGGAGGTTGATTTTAAAGGGTGACGCTATGCTCGTTATAAGGCAAGTACATGGCACTTGGAAGGTCAACAAGGATGAGATGAAGGGTTGGTTCTTCAAGGTAAGGAGGCTTCTTAATAGTTTTCAAGCTTTCCAAATATGGCATGTATGGAGGGATGAAAACAAGAGAGCACATGAGTTGGCAAAACAAGTATTCATCAAAGATGTGCATGCTATGAAGATTCAAGAGCCTTTGTATCAAGGTAGAGAGTCTCTTCATGAAGAACTATGTACTTCTTATTACAGGTTTTGCAAGGAAGACTTTAAAGGTCTTGGAAAGAAAAGATGTTGTCAAAAGAGCAATGAGGTATGTCTTGATTGGTGATTGTCTTTATCACAAGGGGATTGATGGCATTTTGCGTAGAGTTTTGTGTCATGATGAAATTTAGGAATGCTTGAACACTTTCCATGAGAAGGGATGTGGAGGTCATTATGGAGTTGAAATTAGAAAGAGAAAAATTTTGGTGGCTGAGCTTATATGTGGCCGAGCATGAATAGGGATATTATTCATTGGTGCAGGAGCTGTCATGAGTGCCAAGCTTTTCAAAAGAAGGTGTTACTTTCGGAACCTATGCTTCATATTTTAACCTATGTAGCTTTTGAAAAGTGGGGTGTGGATGTGATAGGCCCTCTTCGAGGTACAAGAAATCAAAAACATTATATTATCACTGCAGTAGACTATTTGACTAGATGGCCCAGAAGCAAGAGCAACAAGCAATGCTAAAGCAAAACAGGTATGTAAGTTCATATATGAAATAATTTGTTGTTGTTTTGGGGTTCCTTTTGGAGCTGGTTTCTGATAAAGGGAAGGATTTTAGAGCTGATTTGATGAAGAACCTCACAGAGATGTTGAACATAAAGCATAGGTTTACAACTCCCCACCATCCGCAATGCAATGGGCTCGTTGAAAGTTTTAATGGTGTGTTGCAAAAACTTCTATTCAGGCTTGTAGAGGAGCATCCAAAAGATTGGGACATGTATTTGGATAGAGCATTATGGGCATACAAGGTGTCAGAGAAGAATGCTACAGGATTCACCCCCTATCATTTAGTGTATGGTGAAGAATGTGTGCTTATTATGCTTCCATCACTTGATTTTATTTTGCAGCATGATTTGGTACAGGAAGAGCAAGAGAAGAAAAGATGGACTAGCCTTCAGCATATAAAGGATGTTGAGAAGCAGATTGTTCCCAATTCTACAATGCATGAAGAGTTACAGGACATAGATGGTATTTTGTTTTTTGATTGTGCTTTCAAAAGGAGTATTGGCAAAGGAGGAGCTGGTTTTGTTTTTATGGATAAGTAGGGAAAAGAGCTTTGGTATGGATGCCAAGAGATAGTGGTGAAGAGCAACAATGAGGCTGAATATTTCAGCCTATGGTTGGGTCTTGAAGAATGTAAAAGAAGAGGAGTTCGGAGGCTGATTGAGGGTGATGTTATGCTCCTTATAAGGCAAGTACATGGCACTTGGAAGGTCAACAACAAGGATGAGATGAAGGGCTGGTTCTTCAAGGTAAGGAGGCTTCTTAATAGTTTTCAAGCTTTCCAAATATAGCATGTATCGATAGCATGTATCGAGGGATGAAATAAGAGAGCACATGAGTTGGCAAAACAAGTATTCATCAAAGATGTGCATGCTATGAAGATTCAAGAGCCTTTGTATCAAGGTAGAGAGTCTCTTCATCATGAAGAGGAGTATGTACTTCTTACAGGTTTTGCAAGGAAGACTTTAAAGGTCTCGGAAAGAAAAGCTGTTGTCAAAAGAGCAATGAGGTATGTCTTGATTGGTGATTGTCTTTATCACAAGGGGATTTTGCGTAGAGTTTTGTGTCATGATGAAATTTAGGAATGCTTGAACACTTTCCATGAGAAGGGATGTGGAGGTCATTATGGAGTTGAAATTACAAAGAGAAAAATTTTGGCGGCTGAGCTTATATGTGGCCAAGCATGAATAGGGATATTATTCATGGGTGCAAGAGCTGTCATGAGTGCCAAGCTTTTCAAAAGAAGGTGTTACGCGTAGAGTTTTGTGTCATGATGAAATTTAGGAATGCTTGAACACTTTCCATGAGAAGGGATGTGGAGGTCATTATGGAGTTGAAATTACAAAGAGAAAAATTTTGGCGGCTGAGCTTATATGTGGCCAAGCATGAATAGGGATATTATTCATGGGTGCAAGAGCTGTCATGAGTGCCAAGCTTTTCAAAACAAGGTGTTACTTTCGGAACCTATGCATCATATTTTAAGCTATGGAGCTTTTGAAAAGTGGGGTGTGGATGTGATAGGCCCTCTTCCAGGTACAAGAAATCAGAAACATTATATTATCACTACAGTAGACTATTTGACTAGATGGCCAGAAGCAAGAGCAACAAGCAGTGCTACAGTAAAACAGGTATGTAAGTTCATATATGAAATAATTTGTTGTCGTTTTGGGGTTCCTTTGGAGCTGGTTTGTGATAAAGGAAAGTAGTTTAGAGCTGATTTGATGAAGAACCTCATAGAGATGTTGAACATAAAGCATAGGTTTACGGCTCGTTGAAAGTTTTAATGGTATGTTGCAAAAACTTCTATTCAAGCCTGTAGAGGAGCATCCAAAAGATTCGGACATGTATTTGGATAGAGCATTATGGGCATACAGGGTGTTAGAGAAGAATGCTATAGGATTCACCCCCTATCATTTAGTGTATGGTGAGTAATGTGTGCTGCCTATAAATATTATGCTTCCATCACTTGATTTTATTTTGCAGCATGATTTGGTACAGGAAGAGTAAGAGAAGAAGAGATGGACTAGCCCTCACTCTCTTCTTTTGGATAGGGATGAAGCCATCAAGTGGTATGAGAAGATGAGCAACAAGAGGATTGAAGCATTTAATGAAAAGGTGAGCAATAAGGAGTTGAAGAAAGGTATGCTTGTGCTAAGGTACAATAGTGCTCTTGACACCACTTTTCAGACAAAATTTAGGGTTAGATGGGAAGGTCCATATGTTATTCATGAAGCTTTCTCTAATGGAAGCTACCAGTTGATCTTGATGGCAGGATGCATCGAGGCAAAGTCAATGGCCTAAGGTTGAGGCCATATCACATCCGAATTATGGAAATCAAAGAAGATGGAGTGAAGTGTTTCACAATGGGGTTGGGGTAAATATGTGAGGAGTTTTTTGTGCCTTATGAGATGGGTTTTTGTACAAAACCCCATGCAAGAAAAACAGTTTTGGATGTCAAAGGAACGGATAACACACTCTACAGTGATGGCAATTGTCGTGGTCATGTGTGTTTTGTTCTAGAAAGAATAATAGACATCAAGGGTGATGTATTTAGAGGTCTTTACTTATGGAAATAATATGGTTTTCATATTTGGAAAGTAGGTAGTTACTATTTTATGTATTTAGCAGGTTTTTAAGGCAATTTTGAGTGGTTTTTATAGCATGCAAAGTAAAAGAGTGGAGAGCAAGTAAAGCAAAAATTTTGTCGGGCTAAAATTAAAGGAAAAAATCTCAAAGAAAGGGAGAAGAAGTTGTGGAAGTGAAGGAGAGGGCGCCGCTACTGCATGAAATCACAGGAAAACACAGTTTTGCTCTTAGATTTCTCATCTAGTGTCAGAATTAGGTGAACCAAAAGTCAATCTTAGGGTTTTGGCACGCTCCGGATGCGATGGTATAGTCAATTTTTTGAGTTTAGGTCTACTTTTTTCCTGCAATAACCACGACTCTCTTTTTACATAGAAGATGGTAGATTTACAGAGATAGCTTTGGCCAGATTGTGTTGGTTTGCAAAGGAACAGGTTTGAGTGGATTTGTGGAAAAGGAAAGAGTCTTTGCATCAGGCTTTTGTTTGGTGATTTGATCCATTACAGTATTGTTGTTGGAACTTGAGGAGTGGAGAACCCTTTGATGTAGTTTTTCCACCAGAGGTGGAGCTTTCTTCAGAGCAATGATGTTGTAATTTTTGTAGTTTTTTTGGTCTGTGGAGAATCAATTGTTGGTTGAAGCTGATCTAAGCTCTCTTTGTTTCTACCCTCTCTCACAATCTTATTTCTTATAGACATCTATCTGCAGTTGTTTGATGTATTATTCTTGCCTATGAAGCTTTGTATCCAGTCTCTCAATAATACTTGCTTCTATCTTATATTCATCCATCTATAGCTTCTCTTAAAGGATTTGATTGAAGTTCTTGTGAATATTGCTTCTTGGTTCTTTTTCTAGTGAAGTTGTGGGAGGTGTCATAGAGGCCATCTCTTAGAACCGTGACACTTTTTGGTGCCCCCACGGAAGAGGAGTAGAGGGTTCTCACTTAGGACTTTGATCAATAGATTGGAATCCATCTAAAGATTAGCTCAAGACTCATTGTTGCAGGTATTGGATATGAGTCATTCAAAGGGGGAGAAAGGTGAAGATATAGACCAGCTTTTGAGAAGAGTCAAGTTGATAGCTAACAGGGAGAGGAGGATGCTTAGAAAGTTTGAATGGTTGGTTTGTTATTGGAAGGAAGAGCCAAAGAGTGGTTTGAAGTTTTTGTTACTACGAATGAAGAAATAGAGAATTGGGAATTGTTGACAGGAGCATTGAGAACAAGGTATGGAAAGGCTGATAATCCAGAGGATCTTTGGAGAGAGATAAGTAGATTGTATCAAGGTGAGGAGGATGAAATTCCAGCCTTTGTCAATAGGTTTGAAGGGATTTGGAGAAGAATTATAAGGGTTTTGGGAGAAAATCAAGTACCACCTGATTTTTTAAAGAAAGATAAGTTTGTGGGATTTCTCCATGGTAGCATTAGAAAAAAAGTAGAACTTAAAGATCGAGATACTTATGCCGAGGCTGTGAGAATGGCTACAGAGCAATGGAGAAAGAAGGCAAGGAAGTAAGAATGAGCCAAGAAGGAGAGAGGAACAGGTTTACAAGGGTGGCATGATCATGCAACACGAGGATTGATGGTAGAGCCTTTACCTATGGACATGCATGTGGAAAGAGAGCTTCGTGTGGAGGCTCCAAGAGCCATTGAACCAAATAGGGGCCCATAAGATCTTCATCAAGAAATTCAAAGATTGACAGAGCAGATTGGAACCTTGAATCTTGACATGTAGGCTATTCAAAGCCAAGTGAGAAGGCTGCAAGGTGAGAGGCAACAAAGAAACACGTTGGAACATGTCCAATGTTATAATTGTGGAGAGAGAGGCCATACAGCACCTCAATGTCCTCAACCACACGAAGAGAACCTGGAGGTATGTATCCTATTATACAGAGACCCGAGGATAATCAAGATGCAAGAAATAGAGATGGTAATCAAGGACGAGGTCAACCGCAAATTCTGTAGGTAATGTGGGTATGATTGAGGCAGTTGTAGAAGATGAGGAAGTGGCTAATATACTTGCACAAAAAAGGACAAGGGTTCAAAGGTCAAATGTTGAGGATGCAGGTGGCCACAAAGAGATAAGAAAAAGGAAAGCAGACTATGGAAGAGGGGGAATCTAGAAAACAAGCAAAGGACCAAGGCTAGAAGAAGGAAGATTGGTATGGATGACTTCCTATTGGGCGAAGGGCAACCTCCTTATAGCCTTTTGAATGATGTGAAGCATAAGAAGGCTGATATCACTTATGCTCAACTTTTACAGCTGAGTTCTAGCATGAGGAGACAGTGGCATAAGCTTGCTAGTGTCAAGAGAGTCAAATTCAAATTGCCTCACGCTAATGTTGTTCAATTGAATAAGATGTCTGATATATTACTTATTGTTGATGTTTGGATTCATGGCAGGAAGGTGAGCAAGGTCTATATTGATAGCTCAAGTTTGCATCATAACTGAAGAGGCTATGCATGAGCTTGGATTGAAGATCACGGGGAAGTCAATTTTCAGTGTGAAGATGGCTAATAGCTCAAAGGTGAAGTGTCTTGGTGTGATTAAGGATTTGGAGTTGAATGTTCTTGGTCAAAAGGTGGCGATTGACATGTATGTGATGCGAGAAGGGGGGCTGGGGCATACCCCATCATTTTAGGAGGGCCTTGGTTGTGATTGCTATGAGGTCAAGACAGGATTGGTGCAAGGGTTGTATTGACTTGTTTGTTGATAAGCCCAAAGAGAACATGATAAGGTTTGATTTGAAGAGTGGGAGGATTTTAGACATGGGAGAAAAGGCAGAAATGGACACACAAGTTGATTCGAGCTCTTTTGATCATTATGATTCTACAGGTTCTTCAGATGTCACTGATGATGTTGACATGGAATTTGACCAAAGCTTATTGGAGCTTGATGTGGACATGAGTGCAGTGCAAATAACTGGAGTTAAAGATGGTGATGTGGCTGGTCATGTGGCTGAAAATTCTCATTTTCATGGTGGTGTGGAGCCAAATGTACCGGAAGCTGAGTTGATGCAGATGCTAGCTAGTGATCTCACTAAGGAGAAAGAACAATATGGAGCTTTGCTTCACAGTAGGCACCCAAAGCTTTTTGCTAAAGCTTACACTCAAATGAGAGGAACATCAAGCATGGTTCATGAGATAAAGCTGAAGGAAGGGGCAAAACCGGTAGCTCAAAAACTACGAAGACTAGGAACTATTCAGAGAGACAAGTCTTGGAGGTAGAAATCACCAAGTTATTACAGGATGGTTTTATATATCATGTTGATGATCCAGAGTGGGTTTCTCTAGTGGTAATTGTGCCTAAGAAGGGTAATAAGTGGAGGGTTTGTGTGGATTACAAACCTCTTAATGCAGCTACAAAAAGACATCACTATCCTCTCCCTTTTCAGGATGACATACTAGACCAAGTTGCAGGACATGAGAGGTATTCGGTATGTGATGGTTTTAGTGGTTATTTTGAGATCAAAATAGCCCCACTGGATCATAAAAAGACCAGCTTTTTCACTCCTTGGGGGGTGTTTTGTTACAGGGTTATGCCTTTTGGGCTTCTTAATGCATATGCTAGTTTTCAGAGCTGGGTTGACAAGGTTCTTGGCCCTTATCTTGGGTCTTTTGTTAGAATATTTGTAAGATTCCTCCCCCAAACCCCTTTTTGATGTCTAGTATCTTCTTCTATAATCAATCCCTCTTCAGAAATATAAAAGACTTGTTTCTAACTGTTTTAACCTAGAGAGAGAAAATATTCTAGAGAGAGAATATTCAGATTTTTAATATTTTTGGATAGAAAATTATCTCATCTTATTAAAATAAGTTTCCCTGAAACAGAAATTCAAAAAGAACTTTCCAATGTGCAATTGGAATTAATTGGAAATGTGTATAAAGGACCTTAGTCTAAGGGTCTAGATTTTCAGAAATTTTTGGATTATGGTCCAATTAAGGTTCCTATGGACCAATAGCATCAATCCATGTGTAGGGAGGAGATAAATCCAATTTGAAAAAGAAGATACCCAAAAATGAGTAAATACTCACATAAGATGAAGAGTTGAAAATGTACAAGGTTTATTAGTAAAAAATTATGAGCAATATTAAAAGTATGACATATGTAAGGAAGAAGAGTTCTTTAAAGGAGGTGCATATTTCACATAAGATGAAGAGTTGAAAATGTACAAGGTTTATTAGTAAAAAATTATGAGCAATATTAAAAGTATGACATATGTAAGGAAGAGGAGTTCTTTAAAGGAGGTGCATATTTCACATAAGATGAAGAGTTGAAAATGTACAAGGTTTATTAGTAAAAAATTATGGGCAATATTAAAAGTATGACATATGTAAGGAAGGGGAGTTCTTTAAAGGAGGTGCATATTTCACATAAGATGAAGAGTTGAAAATGTACAAGGTTTATTAGTAAAAAACTATGAGCAATATTAAAAATATGACATATGTAAGGAAGGGGAGTTCTTTAAAGGAGGTGCATATTTCACATGCTTGAATGAGTTTTAAACTCATAAAAATTGAGATATTTCATCTCTCCTCTCTCCTCATTCAAGTCTAGTTCCAAAAAGTTAGCTTAACTGACCTAAAAATGGTCAAATATTGACCAAACTGATTTAGAAAATTCTAGAATCAGTTTGTTTGGTTAGGAGCTCAATTTTTCCTATAAATAGAAGCCTCACCCTTGTTGAAAAATATATAGTGTTTATGCATCGTTACTCTACTCCACCTAAGCCAAGAACTGTGAATTCATTTAATAATTCACTAGTTTTTGGAGCTTCCCTCTTTCTTCAATCCCCATTAGTGGCTCCATCAACATACTTAACCAATTGATTGGTTGGGGGCCTCTACCGTGAACAAAGAATCAAGCAATTTGTAAGGTAATTAGTGAATATTGCTCTTTTCTATAATTTCTCAATGTTTCTCTCTTCTCAACCCCTCTCAAGCTTGAGAAGCTTAATTGGTATGGTTTTTTAAATGCTATTGAAGTTAATTGGTGAATAGTAGTGAAGAGTTACATAATTTAATAAATGCTATTGAAGTTAATTTCCATTTATGTTTAAATTCTAATGGTTTTTATGTAATTTCTCTCTCTCACTCAAGAAATGGTCATACTCATGACCCATTCTCAATCCAAAAGAAGCTTTTCATAAAGCTTTTCCTTAATCCAAGATTAAGCTATGCTTGAGGCCAAATTAATGGTTTTTTTTCTATACTTTTAGTTTATGCATATTGATGATTTAATCCATTATGGATTAATAATCCAATTAGAGATCATTTTAATTATTTCCTTAATGATAAGCTTTATCCCTTAGAAAAATTGAGATTTATCAGTCATAGCAGCGGAGCTATGGCAAAATTTTTATAAAAATTATGCATAAAATAATTTCATTCAAGCATAAAAAGAGGACTTCCTACCATATTCTAGGAATTATCATCCTAGACTAATTGAAAGAATTTCATTATAATCATGGAGAAATTGAATTTTTATATTATGCATGAAGAATAAATTTTTATATCAAAAGTGTTACTTTTATCATTTTTATTTACATGCATAGAAGTATGCATAATGGTTAAATTTTTATATCAAAAGTGTTACTTTTAGCATAATTGAATTTCATGCATAGAGGTATGCATGAGAGATGAATATTTTATTATAAAAGTGTTACTTTTACAATAATTGAAATTAATGCATAGAGGTATGCATAAGAGATGAATATTTTATTATAAAAGTGTTACTTTTACAATAATTAAAATTCATGCATAGAGGTATGCATAAGAGATGAATATTTTATTATAAAAGTGTTACTTTTAGCATAATTGAATTTCATGCATAGAGGTATGCATAAGAGATGAATATTTTATTATAAAAGTGTTACTTTTACAATAATTGAAATTCATGCATAGAGGTATGCATAAGAGATGAATATTTTATTATAAAAGTGTTACTTTTAGCATAATTGAATTTCATGCATAGAGGTATGCATAAGAGATGATTATTTTATTATAAAAGTGTTACTTTTAGCATAATTGAATTTCATGCATAGAAGTATATGGGAAGTGATAAGATATAATAAGATGAATTTCATGCATAGAAGTATGCATAAAAGATATGGGAAGTGATAAGATATGATAAGATGCATATATAAGATGAGTTAAGATGCATATAAGATGAGTTAAGATGTGATAAGATGTGTATGGGATGAGATAAGAAGTGTATGAGATGAGATAAGATGTATATGGGTTGTGATAGGGTGAGAATGGATGTGATATAAAAGATTAGATATGAAGGCATATGGGGTTATATGAATGGGAATGTGAAAATGGATGTATGTATGTGGATGTATGCATGTGAAAATGGATGTATGCATGAAGATGTATATGCATAGATGTGAATGTGGATGTAGACGTGGTTGTATAGAAGTGAATGTGGAATGTGGATGTGGATGTATGTATGTATGTGGATGTAGATGTGTATGTATAGATGTGAATGGGAATGTGAAAATGGATGTATGTATGTGGATGTATGCATGTGAAAATGGATGTATGCATGAAGATGTATATGCATAGATGTGAATGTGGATGTAGACGTGGTTGTATAGAAGTGAATGTGGAATGTGGATGTGGATGTATGTATGTATGTGGATGTAGATGTGGATGTATAGATGTGAATGGGAATGGGGATGTGGATGTATGTGAATGTGAATGTAGATGTGGATGTATGTGAATGTGAATGTAGATGTGAATGTGGAATGTGGATGTATAGATGTGGATGTATGGGAATGTGGATGTGGATGTATGTGAATGTGAATGTAGATGTGGATGTATAGATGTGAATGTGGAATGTGGATGTGGATGTATGTATGTATGTGGATGTAGATGTGGATGTATGGATGTGTATGTATGAATGTGGATATGGGATGTGGATGTATAAATGAGGATGTGAAAATGGAGGTAAGCATGTAGATGTGGATGCATGGATGTGAATGTGGATGTGGATGTGGATGTGGATGTGGATATGGATGTGTATGTATGAATGTGAATATGGGATGTGGATGTATAAATGAGGATGTGAAAATGGAGATAAGCATGTAGATGTGGATGTATGGATGTGAATGTGAATGTGGATGTGGATGTGGATGTATGGATGTGGATATGGATGTGAATATATGATATGTGATGTGAAGGAATCTGAAGTGAAGAGATGAAAAAGGAGGTGATTGGATGAGTACACATATGTTGGAGGAGAATGACTCAAACACAAGAACTTTAGCCAAGGAAGTGCAGAGGAGATAGAGAAGAGTGAGAGTGAGAGAGAGAGGGAGAACTCACACAATGCTCAAGAATATCTTGAATGTCTTATTGAGGCTCAAGGGAGACCTCGTATTTATAGTAATACAAGGGTATGGGCGGGCGCCCAACTTATGGGGCGCCCGGCGGACCAAATACAAAGAATGCCTTTACAAGGCCCAAATGAGGGCCAAATGTACAAGTAAATATATGGCCGCGAAGCTCTCGACAAGAGCTACGCGATGATCAAGGTCTGGAGGCGAAACTGGGACTTTATACCCAACAACCTCCCACTTAAAGGGCCAGTGAAGCTCCTCTAAGCTATGTAACTCCCACCCGCTGTAGACACATATCAAGCTGTGCTTTTGGCAAACTTTTGGTGAGAGCATCTGCAGGGTTCTCATGAGTGCCAATCTTGACCAAACTGACCAAACCATCATCTAGCACCTGTCTGATGAAGTGGTACCGTACATCAATGTGTTTGGTACGAGCATGAAACATGGCATTCTTAGCCAGGTATATGGCACTCTGGCTATCACAACCAAGGACCGGAGCCCTCTCTGGCAATCCAAACTCTGTGACAAGGCGTGCTAACCAAATGGCCTCCTTAGAAGCCTCTGTGACGGAGATGTACTCGGCCTCAGTAGTAGAAAGTGCTACTATCCTCTGGAGTCTAGAGCACCAAGAAACAGCACCACCTGCAAGAGTATAGATGTACCCACTAGTAGACTTGCGGGTATCAGAATCACCTGCCATGTCTGAATCACAATAACCCTGCACCTCAAGTGGACCTTTACCATACATAAGGCATTTCTTCTGTGTCCCCTTCAAGTACCTCAAAATAGACTTTATAGCATCCCAATGTGCTTTGCCAGGGTTGGACATAAAACGACTGACTACTCCCACTGAATGAGCAATGTCTGGCCGTGTAGCAACCATAGCATACATAAGAGATCCACAAGCAGAAGCATAAGGGATCCCGCGCATAGTACTGGCTGCATCATCATCTTTTGGGCAATCATCCTTGGATAGTTTAACATAGGGCTGCAATGGAGCACCCAAAGGCTTAGAATCAGCCATGTTAAATCTATCAAGGACTTTCTGGATATACTTCTCCTGTGAGAGGAAAAGCAACTTCTGTGCTCTGTCCCGTCTAATCCGAAGACCCAAAATATGTTCAGCTGAACCCAAGTCCTTCATAGCAAAAGCTGACTTCAGCTGGTCCTTAAGAGCTTCCAAAATGCTCTTATTCTTCCCTGCAAGAAGCATGT
Source organism: Cibotium barometz (assembly GCF_041138505.1). Lineage (NCBI taxonomy): Eukaryota > Viridiplantae > Streptophyta > Polypodiopsida > Cyatheales > Cibotiaceae > Cibotium > Cibotium barometz. Next base: position 27,410,690 of record NC_141086.1, read on the forward strand.
CATCAACATACAGCACAAGTATCACTGGGCTGCCATCTGCATCAGTTTTAGTATACAAGCAATGATCTGCATGGCTACGATTAAACTTTTGGTTAAGCATGAAAGCATCAAACTTTTTGTACCACTGCCTCGGGGCTTGTTTCAGCCCATAGAGGCTACGCTTCAGCTTACAAACCAGATGTTCTTTGCCAGGAATGACAAAGCCTTCAGGCTGCTTCATATACAGCTCTTCATCTAAATCACCATGTAAGAAAGCTGTCTTTACATCCATCTGATACAGTTCTAAATCCAAAACAGCAGTGAGAGCAAACAAAACACGAAGGGTGGTCATTTTGACCACAGGAGAGAAGACCTCCTGAAAATCAATCCCTTCCTTCTGAGCATAGCCCTTAGCAACAAGGCGGGCTTTATACTTAGGCTGGCCGTCAACTGTCTTGACTTTGTACACCCACTTGTTAGGAATAGCCTTCCTTCCTTTGGGCAACTCAACCAAGTCCCAAGTGTCATTTGCATGTAGAGACTTAATCTCCTCCTGCATAGCATGCTCCCACTTGTTTCGGAGTTCACAAGACTTAGCCTCTTTGAAAGTAAGAGGCTCACCCTCATCTGTAAGCAAAACATGTTGCAAAGAGGGATCAAAACGCTGAGGTTCCCTCCGAAAGCGAGTAGACCTCCGTACCCAATGATCATTGGCTGGTTGGGGGTCAATATCGGGAGGAATCATAATTTCAGCATCAAAAGGCTGCGGGTTTTCACGAACAGCCTGATTTTCAGCATATAGGGGTTGCTGCCCTACACCTCCAGGAGCATGAAGCGGCTGTCCAACCTCTTCTGGCTCAAATATCACGGACTCATTATCTTCAGCCCTTTGTGAAGCATCCTGGGGCTCATTTTCAGCATCAATGGGTGGCTGCCCTTGCTGAAATTTGACCTTTTTCTGATCACCATGAGAGGCACAAACATTACGGAGCAGCTTTGCCTCATAAAATACAACATCCCGGCTGCGAACCACTTTGTTGGTTGATGGCAGCCACACACGGTAGCCCATCTCACCTTCATCACCGTAGCCAACAAAGGTGCCCTTCTCGGACTTAGCATCAAGCTTGTTCCGTTCTTCCTTGCGGATATGCACATATGCATCACAACCAAAGATGCGTAAGTGGGCATATGAGGACGGTTTGCCAGACCAAACCTCCTCAGGGATTCCACCTTTCAAAGCTGTGTGTGGAGATCGATTGCAAACATGAACTGCAGTTTTCAAGGCTTCTCCCCAAAAATCCTGAGAGAGATTAGCTGTGGACAGCATGCATCGAATTCTTTCACACAGTGTACGATTATACCTTTCAGCCACACCATTTGAAGAGGGACTATAGGGGGGTGTAAGTTCCCTCTTAATGCCATTATCATCACAAAATTTCTGAAATTTAGTACTAACAAACTCACCCCCATTGTCAGTGCGTAAGCATTTAATCTTCACTCCTGTTTGAGTATGAACAAATGCATAAAACTTTTGAAATGCAGCAAAAGCATCATCCTTAGATTTCAACAAAGTGATCCATACTTTTCGTGAGTGATCATCCACAAAAGACACAAAGTACTTTGAACCACCTTTAGATTTAATGGGCATGCTGCATATGTCAGAGTGGACCAAGTCCAACTTTTCAGCCTTGCGAGAGGCACGAGAGGAGTAAGAACTCCTATTCTGTTTCCCATACAAGCAATCATTACAAAAATCAAGCTTGCTTCCTTTTGCATCAAACTTGTTCAAAGAGGACAAAATGGAGAGACCCTTATGGCTCATGTGGCCAAGTCTCTTATGCCAAAGCTCCATGTGGGAGCGTACCTCTGCAAAAGCAATAAACTTACCAGACAAAGCCTGACCATGAAGGCTATATAATGTTCCTTTCTTGCATCCTTTTGTAATCAGCCTTGTGCCTTTGGTCAATTTCCATGTGCCATTTCCAAATATGGCCGTGTATCCCAAGGCATCAAGCTGGCCCACAGATAGGAGACTGGTTTTCAAACCAGGCACATACCTCACATTTGGCAGCACAAACTCACTACCATCCTGCAAAGTCAAATTCACGGTGCCCATACCTTCAATATTGCAAGCATGATCATTCCCCAAGAACACCTTTCCTCGGGAGCCTGCAGTGAAAGTTGCAAAACACTCCTTGATAGGAGTTACATGAAAAGAGGCACCTGTGTCAATAATCCAAGTCTGTGAAAGCACATCAGATTCATACATCAAGGCATGAATAACATCTGGTTCTGTGACATGCAAGTTATGAACATCAAGTGCAGAAAAAACACATAGCACATCATCTGAGTCAGACAGTTCCTCTATGACAACACCAGAGGCCACATTGGCCTTGCTCTTGTCCTTTTCGAACTCTTCTGCTTTGCTGGAATTACTCTCTTTTTCCTTCTTTTTGTCATTTGAATGACTGGATTTCTTCTTCCGGTCTTGCTCCATCTTGTAAAATTTGCAATCTGGCTTCTTGTGGCCTTTACGACCACACTGGTAGCATGTAACATCAGACTGCTGGCCCTTGCTCTTGCTTCTACCCTTTGAATTGGTAGTAGTATTTCCCCGCTTGGTCGTCCTCCCTCGTGAGACATTTGCAGAACCGCTAGTCTCTGAGGTCTTCCTCCGGATATCTTCATTGAGAATAGCACCCCTGACTCCATCAAAAGTTAGGTTGGGATTTGTCCCAAGTGACACCACAAGTGTTTCCCAAGAGTCAGGCAAAGTAGTGAGCAAAAAGATAGCTTTCAACTTATCATCAAAAGCAGGCAATCCAGAATCCTGCATCTGATTAAGCACCCGTGTGAAAGTAGTAATATGCTCTACTGCATTCTTAGAATCATCAAGTTGCATATTCATGAGTTTCCTGATGAGATGTACCTGGTTCACTGGCGTGGTGATCTCATAGGTGCTTCTCAGCTTCTCCCAGACGGCATAGGCTGTTGTCAGCCCTTTGAGGTCTACAAGAACCTCATCAGCACAACAGCCATCTGGAGATAGGCAACGGCCTTTCTGTTCAGGATTCCCCATTCATCATCTGTCATAGCAGCGGGTTTGAACTGCTCAAGTGCAGTATCACATTCCCGCAGATAGAGGATATTCTGAATCCTCACCTTCCAAAGATCAAACCCAGTGCCTGCAAACTTCTTAATCTCTAGTAGACCCTTAAGATCACTTGTAGACGCCATGACTTATCAAACTGACACTTCAGAAAGTAAGTAATAGCAAGATGTTATGTACCAGATATGGGTTGACTGTAGGATGCTCGTAGATTGATGAAACAACTTCAAGTGAAGGTGACGGCGGAAGAGAATCACCGGATGTCGATGTAAACTCGCCGAGGGGCAGAAAGTTGCTGTCTTTGGTGTTGCTCGAAGATCCTGTCTGCTGGAGGCAGAGACGGCTGCTGCTAGTGGCCGTGGGACTGCTGGCTGCAGCCCGGACTGTTTGCTGGTGGCCTTGGGGCTGCTGGCTGCAGCGTTGGCTGCTGCTGGTGGTCGTGGGGCTGCTGGCTGCAGCCCTAGCTGCTGCTGGTAGTCGTGGGGCTGCTGGCTGCAGCCCTAGCTGCTGCTGATGGCAGCCGTACAGCAGGCAGAGAACAAGACCACAGAAACGCTGCTGTTTACAGCAGCGCAGCACCAAAAAACGCAGCACAGAAACGCAGCAATGGAGAGCAAAAAAAAACGCAGCACAAGGGGCAGCAAGGGATAGAAGAAACGCAGCACAAGGGGTAGCAAGGGATAGAAGAAACGCAGCACAAGGGGGCAGCAGAGGGAGAGAAAAAAAAACGCAGCACTCTAGAAAGAAAAACGCACCATCTTGATGATAAAAAGGGAGGTGTTTGACGCGAAAAACGCAGACGATCCCGTAGTCAAGTGGTGGAAGACACCTCTAACTCCATAGCTTCTGCATACAGCTTCCCTCCATAGCTCTGATACCAGTTGTTGGAGGAGAATGACTCAAACACAAGAACTTTAGCCAAGGAAGTGCAGAGGAGATAGAGAAGAGTGAGAGTGAGAGAGAGAGGGAGAACTCACACAATGCTCAAGAATATCTTGAATGTCTTATTGAGGCTCAAGGGAGACCTCGTATTTATAGTAATACAAGGGTATGGGCGGGCGCCCAACTTATGGGGCGCCCGGCGGACCAAATACAAAGAATGCCTTTACAAGGCCCAAATGAGGGCCAAATGTACAAGTAAATATATGGCCGCGAAGCTCTCGACAAGAGCTACGCGATGATCAAGGTCTGGAGGCGAAACTGGGACTTTATACCCAACAACATATACATGGAATGTGGAATAAGTAATGTGGATTAATGAGGGATAATGTGGAAAAATGAGAGTTAATATAGAAACTGTATTTGTAAACTGTTTGTAAATGCTGTTTGTAAATGGCTGTTTTATGTCAAGAATGCTGGGGAAGCATTTTGACCGTCTTGTGATTAAGGTCGTGGAGACCTAACTGATAAAGTTGCAACTGCTGACGGAGAGTCAATGGAGGACGTCTCGCGTAGCAAGGTCGACCGAGGTCTTGACCAGCCTCGGTTCGATTAAAATGGTGAGCTTCCGGTACGGTGGATGAGGGACCAAGGAAGCGGCCTATGAGTGAAGCGCTAGGTCACCTGCGAAGGATCCTAGAGGGTGCTGACCATACGGTGCTCGGGCTCTGGGTCGCCTAGGATACCCACGCGTGCGTCGAGGAAGATATTGGAACAAGGAGTAAGAGTTGTTTTGTGAAACCGGGCATGGATCTAGTTGACTGACCTTGCTGGTCCTCAACGGATGAGTCCATGGCTCTTTTATATGGATCTGTTGGTTGATCTTGCTGATCTTCAACGAGAGTCCATCTTGATAAATGATTATATTGTTGAGTATTATGGGCTAGGAACTATGGAAACGGCCTCTGTGTGGACAGGTGGTGAGCGTTCTAGTTGCCAATGATGCCATAGATACTCTGATGAAGGAATGATGGGAAATTATGAATCAACTGGATAAATTGGAAGATTGTGATCAGTGGTACTATGGTTTCATTAAAGGATTGTTTTAAAGTTAGCTGATGCTAAGAAAAAGGCAATTTTCATATTGGGTGTGTAAGTGGTGTGGCTAGTTTTATGTTTGCATGAACTTCCGGCTAGGGGGCCTTGGAACTCTTTTCCTTGGTACCCGGGACAAAACCTAACCAAATTCCAAATTGGATCCCATCACTACAGTGGTTGGGCGGTTGGCTAACCCATGGGATCGGATGGGGTTAGGCTGGACTGATGGATCCGTAAATCGAGATTTAATTTCTATTATTACGATAGATGAAGTAGATCCCGGATAGAAATTGTTCTATGGATAGGAATCAAACGGCTGTGCCTCTTGATGGGGAAAAAAGCGTTGATCCCAATGATCCAAGTGCAAGTTTCTTCCTTGATTTGACCAAGTACCGTTAAAGGTGCAGTCAGATCAGTTGATCCGTAATGATCTTGACTACGTTAGAGTAAAGAGTTATCCTGGTGGAATCGCCCATGCTTTCCGGGTAAAGGAAGTTTTTCCGGTTTCGGTTTTGGACAAACCGACGGATTAGTCTCTTGTCCGGATATCCGTGGGCGAGGCTCCGAATGTGGGACCCCTGTCCCGCGCGAGAAGTGCTACTTCCGCTGCTAGTACCCGAATCCGTTGCTCGGTGGGAACAGGAGAACCTCACAGTTGGTATCAGAGCATTTGGTTAATAAAGATCAACTGAGAAGACAAATAGGTCAGAAATTTATCAAGAAACACAAAAAAGTTGTAATTGTGTGATATAATTCATACAATTTGATATTCAAACTGAAATTTGTAAATTGGTAATTGGGTCTTCAGATGGAAGTACCGCAATTATATAGAACCCCTGACTTGCTTGAGGCCTAGACATGATGGTATTTACCTTATAATTCCAAGGGCCGTGACTATCCGTATATACCGAGAGTATAACTGCAGCTCTTTACTGACAGTATATACGAGTAAATCTAAGACTTGAAATTATAAGCGTTAATGCTATCCAGATGATGAATTTGAATGTGGTTGATATGATTTTTAATTCTGTTTGGGAACTGATGAATTGATTGGGATTCTGATTGAAAAATGATGATTTTTGAAATTTAGTTGAAATATAATAACTTGAGCAAAACCGCAATGAGGATGAATGGGACGAGTCCCTGTAATGATAAATGATGATAATGATTTCAACAAATCACTATGAGATTAGTGGATTGTGCTGTCAAAGTGCTACTGTTAACACTTGACTCGGTATATCAAGTTAAGGGATGACAAATTGAGAACTTACTTGACTGAAATTCCCGTGGAGGAATGCTCAGAAGGAAATTTTTCGGTCTAATGGACCTTTATCATGTTAAAGATATGAATGATATGATCTGAATGAATTGTTATTTAATGATAAGGGATATTTATCCCAGTATTCTGTTGGGTTGACCAGAATATAAAGAACCCCAGAATAAAATTGGATCTTAAGAAAAAGAGTTGTCCTCTACTTTATGAGATGAGGACATCTCGCACTTTTTAAGTGGGGTAGAATGTAAGATTCTCCCCCAACCTTCGAGGTATACAGGAGTAAGAATCTCCCTTTTTGATCTTATAATTATTCCCTCTCTAAAATAAAAGAAAGATTCTGTTTAAAAAAGGAAGAACCTTTTTCCTGAATACTTCTCAAGAGTCCCACCTGTTTTAAGGATTCAGAACAACGAGTTCAGAAGTGAGAATCGATGTTTTGGATATCAAGGTTTTGGTCTCGAGTACGACCCAAAAGAAGTTCTTTATCTCTTGGGAAGTATAAGAAGTTATCTCCCAGATATTGTGGACCAAAGAAAGTAGGTGATTTAACTTACGAACTTCTTTTATCTCCTCATCTCAAAGTTCTTAATGCCTTCTATAGAAAATTGTGCCAAACCCAAATCATGGAAAGACGGTAAAACTTCAGTGGCAAGCTACCGTTGGCTTCTAAGTTACGCTAGCTCCTTCCTTTATATAAGTCGTAACTTTTACTTGTCGCTCACAGTAATCTTACTCCCATCGATCTCCTTTCTTCCTAATCTCCTTCATGGCTTGGCAACAAGAATTAGTTTTATCCATAATGATTCCTCACCTTCAAGACGCAAGTGAGTCTGTGAAGAAGGATTTTATAGAACAGTATGAGCGCTCACTTTTCCCTCACTTGGGAACTTCTGTAGCGCAGACCAAATGGCGGACCTATCAAGACATAACTAGGGTAACACCCTGGGGTCAGCAGCACTTCCGTAAACAATGTCCGCTTGGCCATGGTTATTGAAGCTTTGGGTTTGGGTCCCCGATACTACTGCGTCATGAGATCAAGACATCTTGGGTTTTCTGAGCGGGTCTTCTTATTGGCGTGTTTTCTTCCTCATGAGAAGATATGCCTTTACCCCATTTTTGGCTTGCCTCTCAGAGGTCCTTTTGTTAGATCACCTCATACCACTGAGATAGGTGCGGCAATAACCAGCAGAATCATTCCCATAGATGAGTTACCCTATACTTGTGCAGCTTGTGAGTGCTGCTTTTGTGATCATATGATGGACGGGCTTATGGAAGTGTAAAGAGTTCTTCTATCTTTACTGTATAAGTTTCGAGAATGAATAAAGTTTAAATCTTGTTCTTATCTTGAATCTTGCTCTCTTTGAGACTTTTTCTTGGTGGTTAATCCTGATTTAAATTTTTCTCTAAGTCTCATAATTCGTGCATCTTGCGAAATTATCCCAGTTTGCGAGATGAGGACATCTCGCGTTTTTTAAGTGGGGTAGAATGTAAGATTCCTCCCCCAAACCCCTTTTTGATGTCTAGTATCTTCTTCTATAATCAATCCCTCTTCAGAAATATAAAAGACTTGTTTCTAACTGTTTTAACCTAGAGAGAGAAAATATTCTAGAGAGAGAATATTCAGATTTTTAATATTTTTGGATAGAAAATTATCTCATCTTATTAAAATAAGTTTCCCTGAAACAGAAATTCAAAAAGAACTTTCCAATGTGCAATTGGAATTAATTGGAAATGTGTATAAAGGACCTTAGTCTAAGGGTCTAGATTTTCAGAAATTTTTGGATTATGGTCCAATTAAGGTTCCTATGGACCAATAGCATCAATCCATGTGTAGGGAGGAGATAAATCCAATTTGAAAAAGAAGATACCCAAAAATGAGTAAATACTCACATAAGATGAAGAGTTGAAAATGTACAAGGTTTATTAGTAAAAAATTATGAGCAATATTAAAAGTATGACATATGTAAGGAAGAAGAGTTCTTTAAAGGAGGTGCATATTTCACATAAGATGAAGAGTTGAAAATGTACAAGGTTTATTAGTAAAAAATTATGAGCAATATTAAAAGTATGACATATGTAAGGAAGAGGAGTTCTTTAAAGGAGGTGCATATTTCACATAAGATGAAGAGTTGAAAATGTACAAGGTTTATTAGTAAAAAATTATGAGCAATATTAAAAGTATGACATATGTAAGGAAGGGGAGTTCTTTAAAGGAGGTGCATATTTCACATAAGATGAAGAGTTGAAAATGTACAAGGTTTATTAGTAAAAAACTATGAGCAATATTAAAAATATGACATATGTAAGGAAGGGGAGTTCTTTAAAGGAGGTGCATATTTCACATGCTTGAATGAGTTTTAAACTCATAAAAATTGAGATATTTCATCTCTCCTCTCTCCTCATTCAAGTCTAGTTCCAAAAAGTTAGCTTAACTGACCTAAAAATGGTCAAATATTGACCAAACTGATTTAGAAAATTCTAGAATCAGTTTGTTTGGTTAGGAGCTCAATTTTTCCTATAAATAGAAGCCTCACCCTTGTTGAAAAATATATAGTGTTTATGCATCGTTACTCTACTCCACCTAAGCCAAGAACTGTGAATTCATTTAATAATTCACTAGTTTTTGGAGCTTCCCTCTTTCTTCAATCCCCATTAGTGGCTCCATCAACATACTTAACCAATTGATTGGTTGGGGGCCTCTACCGTGAACAAAGAATCAAGCAATTTGTAAGGTAATTAGTGAATATTGCTCTTTTCTATAATTTCTCAATGTTTCTCTCTTCTCAACCCCTCTCAAGCTTGAGAAGCTTAATTGGTATGGTTTTTTAAATGCTATTGAAGTTAATTGGTGAATAGTAGTGAAGAGTTACATAATTTAATAAATGCTATTGAAGTTAATTTCCATTTATGTTTAAATTCTAATGGTTTTTATGTAATTTCTCTCTCTCACTCAAGAAATGGTCATACTCATGACCCATTCTCAATCCAAAAGAAGCTTTTCATAAAGCTTTTCCTTAATCCAAGATTAAGCTATGCTTGAGGCCAAATTAATGGTTTTTTTTCTATACTTTTAGTTTATGCATATTGATGATTTAATCCATTATGGATTAATAATCCAATTAGAGATCATTTTAATTATTTCCTTAATGATAAGCTTTATCCCTTAGAAAAATTGAGATTTATCAGTCATAGCAGCGGAGCTATGGCAAAATTTTTATAAAAATTATACATAAAATAATTTCATTCAAGCATAAAAAGAGGACTTCCTACCATATTCTAGGAATTATCATCCTAGACTAATTGAAAGAATTTCATTATAATCATGGAGAAATTGAATTTTTATATTATGCATGAAGAATAAATTTTTATATCAAAAGTGTTACTTTTATCATTTTTATTTACATGCATAGAAGTATGCATAATGGTTAAATTTTTATATCAAAAGTGTTACTTTTAGCATAATTGAATTTCATGCATAGAGGTATGCATAAGAGATGAATATTTTATTATAAAAGTGTTACTTTTACAATAATTGAAATTAATGCATAGAGGTATGCATAAGAGATGAATATTTTATTATAAAAGTGTTACTTTTACAATAATTAAAATTCATGCATAGAGGTATGCATAAGAGATGAATATTTTATTATAAAAGTGTTACTTTTAGCATAATTGAATTTCATGCATAGAGGTATGCATAAGAGATGAATATTTTATTATAAAAGTGTTACTTTTACAATAATTGAAATTCATGCATAGAGGTATGCATAAGAGATGAATATTTTATTATAAAAGTGTTACTTTTAGCATAATTGAATTTCATGCATAGAGGTATGCATAAGAGATGATTATTTTATTATAAAAGTGTTACTTTTAGCATAATTGAATTTCATGCATAGAAGTATATGGGAAGTGATAAGATATAATAAGATGAATTTCATGCATAGAAGTATGCATAAAAGATATGGGAAGTGATAAGATATGATAAGATGCATATAAGATGAGTTAAGATGCATATAAGATGAGTTAAGATGTGATAAGATGTGTATGGGATGAGATAAGAAGTGTATGAGATGAGATAAGATGTATATGGGTTGTGATAGGGTGAGAATGGATGTGATATAAAAGATTAGATATGAAGGCATATGGGGTTATATGAATGGGAATGTGAAAATGGATGTATGTATGTGGATGTATGCATGTGAAAATGGATGTATGCATGAAGATGTATATGCATAGATGTGAATGTGGATGTAGACGTGGTTGTATAGAAGTGAATGTGGAATGTGGATGTGGATGTATGTATGTATGTGGATGTAGATGTGTATGTATAGATGTGAATGGGAATGTGAAAATGGATGTATGTATGTGGATGTATGCATGTGAAAATGGATGTATGCATGAAGATGTATATGCATAGATGTGAATGTGGATGTAGACGTGGTTGTATAGAAGTGAATGTGGAATGTGGATGTGGATGTATGTATGTATGTGGATGTAGATGTGGATGTATAGATGTGAATGAGAATGGAGATGTGGATGTATGTGAATGTGAATGTAGATGTGGATGTATGTGAATGTGAATGTAGATGTGAATGTGGAATGTGGATGTATAGATGTGGATGTATGGGAATGTGGATGTGGATGTATGTGAATGTGAATGTAGATGTGGATGTATAGATGTGAATGTGGAATGTGGATGTGGATGTATGTATGTATGTGGATGTAGATGTGGATGTATGGATGTGTATGTATGAATGTGGATATGGGATGTGGATGTATAAATGAGGATGTGAAAATGGAGGTAAGCATGTAGATGTGGATGCATGGATGTGAATGTGGATGTGGATGTGGATGTGGATATGGATGTGTATGTATGAATGTGAATATGGGATGTGGATGTATAAATGAGGATGTGAAAATGGAGATAAGCATGTAGATGTGGATGTATGGATGTGAATGTGGATGTGGATGTGGATGTATGGATGTGGATATGGATGTGAATATATGATATGTGATGTGAAGGAATCTGAAGTGAAGAGATGGAAAAGGAGGTGATTGGATGAGTACACATATACATGGAATGTGGAATAAGTAATGTGGATTAATGAGGGATAATGTGGAAAAATGAGAGTTAATATAGAAACTGTATTTGTAAACTGTTTGTAAATGCTGTTTGTAAATGGCTGTTTTATGTCAAGAATGCTGGGGAAGCATTTTGACCGTCTTGTGATTAAGGTCGTGGAGACCTAACTGATAAAGTTGCAACTGCTGACGGAGAGTCAATGGAGGACGTCTCGCGTAGCAAGGTCGACCGAGGTCTTGACCAGCCTCGGTTCGATTAAAATGGTGAGCTTCCGGTACGGTGGATGAGGGACCAAGGAAGCGGCCTATGAGTGAAGCGCTAGGTCACCTGCGAAGGATCCTAGAGGGTGCTGACCATACGGTGCTCGGGCTCTGGGTCGCCTAGGATACCCACGCGTGCGTCGAGGAAGATATTGGAACAAGGAGTAAGAGTTGTTTTGTGAAACCGGGCATGGATCTAGTTGACTGACCTTGCTGGTCCTCAACGGATGAGTCCATGGCTCTTTTATATGGATCTGTTGGTTGATCTTGCTGATCTTCAACGAGAGTCCATCTTGATAAATGATTATATTGCCGAGTATTATGGGCTAGGAACTATGGAAACGGCCTCTGTGTGTGGACAGGTGGTGAGCGTTCTAGTTGCCAATGATGCCATAGATACTCTGATGAAGGAATGATGGGAAATTATGAATCAACTGGATAAATTGGAAGATTGTGATCAGTGGTACTATGGTTTCATTAAAGGATTGTTTTAAAGTTAGCTGATGCTAAGAAAAAGGCAATTTTCATATTGGGTGTGTAAGTGGTGTGGCTAGTTTTATGTTTGCATGAACTTCCGGCTAGGGGGCCTTGGAACTCTTTTTCTTGGTACCCGGGACAAAACCTAACCAAATTCCAAATTGGATCCCATCACTACAGTGGTTGGGCGGTTGGCTAACCCATGGGATCGGATGGGGTTAGGCTGGACTGATGGATCCGTAAATCGAGATTTAATTTCTATTATTACGATAGATGAAGTAGATCCCGGATAGAAATTGTTCTATGGATAGGAATCAACGGCTGTGCCTCTTGATGGGGAAAAAAGCGTTGATCCCAATGATCCAAGTGCAAGTTTCTTCCTTGATTTAACCAAGTACCGTTAAAGGTGCAGTCAGATCAGTTGATCCGTAATGATCTTGACTACGTTAGAGTAAAGAGTTATCCTGGTGGAATCGCCCATGCTTTCCGGGTAAAGGAAGTTTTTCCGGTTTCGGTTTTGGACAAACCGACGGATTAGTCTCTTGTCCGGATATCCGTGGGCGAGGCTCCGAATGTGGGACCCCTGTCCCGCGCGAGAAGTGCTACTTCCGCTGCTAGTACCCGAATCCGTTGCTCGGTGGGAACAGGGGAACCTCACAATATTCATGGATGATTTTTGTGTTTATAGTGATAGGTGGATACATATAGAAAGGTTGGACATGGTCTTCAAGAAGCTTGATGATGGTGGAGCTCAACTTAATCCAGCCAAATGCAAACTAGCAAGAGCCAGGGTAATACTCTTGGGACATGAGATTAGTGAGAATGGCATAGCTCGAGATCCTACAAAGGTGGAGAGTTTATTGGCTGATGCATAGCCCAAAATCAACAAAGGAGCTCGTGAGTTTTGTTCAAAAGCTCAAGTATTTATCAAGGTCTTTTTGTATGCTAGCATAGCATGTTTATCCTTTACAAAAAGCTAGTCAACAAGATCCATTCATGTGGAGTCAAGTGGAAGAGGATGCTTTTAAGAACATAAAGAATTTCCTACTATCATCATGCCCTCAGATTAGAACCAGGTATTCTACTTAAGTCTCAGTGTTGAGAAGCATGCAGTAGGAGCGGTGCTTATGCAGAAGGGGAGGAAACAGTCATACATGAGGCATGTCTACTACATTAGCAAAACGATGGGTGAAGTGGAGAGGTCATGGCATGAGATTAAGTTGTTGATTTTTGGACTCTTGTTAATGCTACTAAGAGGCTTAAATCGTATTTAATTTTTTAGGCCTTTTGTGGTACTTACCTCTTGTAGCTTGTTGCCTCATGTGTTGAGATTTCCAGGTGACAATCCAAAGGTGCAAAAATGGGTTATGTCTCTTCAAGAATTTGATATGAGCTTCATCAAGGAGGATAGTGTGAGGGCACATATGGCTGATATGCTCACCTACTATAAGGAGATACAGATAAAATCCAAGCCTATAAAGGATGTTTAGAAGCAGATTGTTCCCAATTCTACAATGCATGAAGAGATACAGGACATAGATGGTATTTTAATTTTTGATGGAGCTTTCAAGAGGAGTATTGGCAAAGGAGGAGCTGGTTTTGTTTTTATGGATAAGCAGGAAAAAGAGCTTTAGTATGGATGCCAAGAGATAGTGGTGAAGAGCAACAATGAGGCCGAATATTTCAGCCTATGGTTGGGTCTTGAAGAATATAAAAGAAGAGGAGTTCGGGGGCTGATTGTAAAGGGTGATGCTATGCTCGTTATAAGGCAAGTACATGGCACTTGGAAGGTCAACAAGGATGAGATGAAGGGCTGGTTCTTCAAGGTAAGGAGGCTTCTTAATAGTTTTCAAGCTTTCCAGATATGGCATGTATGGGGGGATGAAAACAAGAGAGCACATAAGTTGGCAAAACAAGTATTCATCAAAGAGATGCATGCTAGGAAAAAAGCCTTTGTATCAAGGTAGAGAGTCTCTTCATCATGAAGAGGAGTATGTACTTCTTACACGTTTTGCAAGGAAGGCTTTAAAGGTCTCGAAAAGAAAAGCTGTTGTCAAAAGAGCAATGAGGTATGTCTTTGATTGGTGATTGTCTTTATCACAAGGGGATTGATGGCATTTTGCATAGAGTTTTGTGTCATAATGAAATTTAGGAATGCTTAAACACTTTCCATGAGGAGGGTTGTGGAGGTCATTATGGAGTTGAAATTACAAAGAGAAAAATTTTGGCGGCTGAGCTTATATTTGGCCGAGCACGAATAGGGATATTATTCATTGGTGCAGGAGCTCTCATGAGTGCCAAGCGTTTCAAACGAAGGTGTTACTTTCGGAACCTATGCATCATATTTTAAGCTATGGAGCTTTTGAAAAGTGGGGTGTGCATGTGATACGCCCTCTTCCAGGTACAAGAAATCAAAAAGATTATATTATCACTGCAGTAGACTATTTGACTAGATGGCCAGAAACAAGAGCAACAAGCAGTGCTACAGCAAAACAGGTATGTAAGTTCATATATAAAATAATTTGTTGTCGTTTTTGGGTTCCTTTGGAGCTGGTTTCTGATAAAGGGAAGGAGTTTAGAACTGATTTGATGAAGAACCTCACAGAGATGTTGAACATAAAGCATAGGGTTACAACTCCCCACCATCCGCAATGCAATGGGCTCGTTGAAAGTTTTAATGGTGTGTTGCAAAAACTTCTATTCAGGCTTGTAGAGGAGCATCCAAAAGATTGGGACATGTATTTGGATAGAGCATTATGGGCATACAAGGTGTCAGAGAAGAATGCTACAGGATTCACCCCCTATCATTTAGTGTATGGTGAAGAATGTGTGCTGCCTATAAATATTATGCTTCCATCACTTGATTTTATTTTGCAGCATGATTTGGTACAGGAAGAGCAAGAGAAGAAAAGATGGACTAGCCTTCACTCTCTTCTTTTGGATAGGGATGAAGCCATCAAATGGTATGAGAAGATGAGCAACAAGAGGATTGAAGCATTTAATGAAAAGGTGAGCAATAAGGAGTTGAAGAAAGGTATGCTTGTGCTAAGGTACAATAGTGCTCTTGACATCACTTTTCAGACAAAATTTAGGGTAAGATGGGAAGGTCCATATGTTATTCATGAAGCTTACTCTAATGGAAGCTACCAGTTGAAGGATCTTGATTGCAGGATGCATCCAAGCCAAGTCAATGGACTAAGGTTGAGGCCATATCATACCAGAATTATGTAAATCAAAGAAGATGGAGTGAAGTGTTAATGGGGTTGGGGCAAATATGTGAGGAGTTTTTTGTGCCTCATGATATGGGGTTTTGGACAAAACCCCATGCAAGAAAAATAGTTTTAGTTGTTTGAGGAACGGATAACACACTCTACAGTGATGGCAATTGTCGTGGTCATGTGTGTTTTGTTCTAGAAAGAATAATAGACATCAAGGGTGATGTATTTAGAGGTCTTTACTTATGGAAATAATATGGTTTTCATATTTGAAAAGCAGGTAGTTACTATTTTATGAATTTAGCAGGTTTTTAAGGCAATTTTGAGTGGTTTTTATAGCATGCAGAGTAAAAGAGTGGAGAGAAAGTAAAGCAAAAACCTTGTGGGGCTAAAATCAAAGGAAAAAAGCTCAAAGAAAGGGAGAAGAAGTTGTGGAAGTGAAGGAGAGGGCACCGCTACTGCATGAAATCACAGAAAAACACAGTTTTGCTCTTAGACTTCTCATCCGCCGGTGTCAGAATGAGGTGAACCAAAAGTTAATCTTAGGGTTTTGGCACGCTCCGGACGCGATGGTGTAGTCAATTTTTTCAGTTCAGGTTTGGTTTTTTTCCTACAGCAAGCATGAATCTCTTTCTACATAGAAGATGGCAGATTTACAGAGATAGCTTTGGCCAGATTGTGTTGGTTTGCAAAAGAACAGGTTTGAGTGGATTTGTGGAAAAGGAAAGAGTCTTTGCATCAAGCTTTTGTTTGGTGATTTGATCCATTACAGTTTTGTTGTTGGAACTTGAGGAGTGGAGAACCCTCTGATGTAGTTTCCACCAGAGGTGGAGCTTTCTTCAAAGCAATGATGTTGTAATTTTTGGAGTTTTTTTGGTCTGTGGAGAATCAATTATTGGTTGAAGCTGATCTAGGCTCTCTTTCTTTCTACCCTCTCTCACAATCTTATTTCTTATAAGACATCTATCTGCAGTTGTTTGATGTATTATTCTTGCCTATGAAGCTTTGTATCCAGTCTCTCAATAATACTTGCTTCTATCTTATATTCATCCATCTATAGCTTCTCTTAAAGATTTGTTGTATCCAGTCTCTCAATAATACTTGCTTCTATCTTATATTCATCCATCTATAGCTTCTCTTATAAGACATCTATCAGCAGCAGTTGTTTGATGTATTATTCTTGCCTATAAAGCTTTGTAACCAGTCTCTCAATAATACTTGCTTCTATCTTATATTCATCCATCTATAGCTTCTCTTAAGGGATTTGATTGAAGTTCTTGTTGTGAACATTGCTTCTTGGTTCTTCTTCTAGTCGTGGGAGAGGTGTTATATAGGCCATCTCTTAGAACCGTGACACTTTTTGGTGCCCCCACGGAGGAGTAGAGAGTTCACATATAGGACTTTGACCAATAGATTGGAATCCATCTAAAGATTAGCTCAAGTCTCATGGCAGGTATTGGATACGAGCCATTCAAAGGGGGAGAAAGGTGAAGATATAGACCAGCTTTTGATAAGAGTCAAGTTGATGGCACTTAGCAGTAGGGACGAGGATGCTTAGAAAGTTCGAATGGTGGTCTGTTATTGGAAGGAAGAGCCAAAGAGTGGTTTGAAGATGTTGCTCTACGAATGAAGAAATAGAGAATTAGGAATTGTTGAGGAGCATTGAGAACAAGGTATGGAAAGGCTCATAATCCAGAGGACATTTGGAGAGAGATAAGCAGATTGTATCAAGGTGAGGAGGTCCTATTAGGCGAAGGGCAACCTCCTTATAGCCTTTTGAATGATGTGAAGCATAAGAAGGCTGATATCACTTATGCTCAACTTTTACACGCAGCTGAGTTCTAGCATGAGGAGACATTGGCATAAGCTTGCTAGTGTCAGAAGAGTTAAATTCAAATTGCCTCACGCTAATGTTGTCCAATTGAATAAGGTGTCTGATATATTACTTATTGCTAATGTTTGGATTTATGGCATGAAGGTGAGCAAGGTCTATATTGATAGGGGAGCTCAAGTTTGCATCATAATTGAAGAGGCTATGCATGAGCTTGGATTGAAGATCATGGGGAAGTCAATTTTCAATGTGAAGATGGCTAATAGCTCAAAGGTGAAGTGTCTTGGTGTGATGAAGGATTTGGAGTTGAATGTTCTTGGTCAAAAGGTGGCGATTGACAAGCATGTGATGCCAGAAGGGGTTGGGTCATACCCTATCATTTTAGGAAGGCCTTGGTTGATTGCTATGAGGTCAAGACAGGATTGGTGCAAGGGTTGTATTGACTTGTTTGTTTGATAAGCCCAAAAAGAACATGATAAGGTTTGATTTGAAGAGTGGGAGGATTTTAGACATGGGAGAAAAGGCAAAAATGGACACACAAGTTGATTCGAGCTCTTTTGATCATTATGATTCTATAGGGTCTTCACATGTCACTGATGATGACATGGAATTTGACCAAAGCTTATTGGAGCTTGATGTGGACATGAGTGCAGTGCAAATAACTGGAGTTAAAGATGGTGATGTGGCTGGTCATGTGGCTGAAAATTCTCATTTTCATGGTGATGTGGCTGAAAATTCTCATTTTCATGGTGGTGTGGAGCCAAATGTACCAAAAGCTGAGTTGATGCAGATGCTAGCTAGTGATCTCAGTGTGATGAGGAGAAAGAACAATATGGAGCTTTGTTTCATAGCAGGTACCCAAAGCTTTTTGCTAAAGATTACACTCAAATGAGAGTAACATCAAGCGTGGTTCATGAGATAAAGCTGAAGGAAGGGGCAAAACCGGTGGCTCAAAAACTACGAAGACTAGGAACTATTCAGAGACAAAATTTGGAGGTAGAAATCACCAAGTTATTACGGGCTGGTTTTATATATCATGCTGATGATGCAGAGTAGGTTTCTCCAGTGGTAATTCTGCCTAAGAAGGGTAATAAGTGGAGGGGTTGTGTGGATTACAAACCTCTTAATGCAGCTACAAAAAGACATCACTATCCTCTCCCTTTTCAGGATGACATACTAGACCAAGTTGCAGGACATGAGAGGTATTCGGTATGTGATGGTTTTAGTGGTTGTTTTCAGATCAAAATAGCCCCAGAGGATCAAAAAAAGACCAGCTTATCACTCCTTGGGGGGTGTTTTGTTACAGGGTTATGCCTTTTGGGCTTCTTAATGCATATGCTAGTTTTCAGAGGTGAGTTGACGAGGTTCTTGGCCCTTATCTTGGGTCTTTTGTTAGAATATTCATGGATGATTTTTGTGTTTATAGTGATAGGTGGATACATATAGAAAGGTTGGACATGGTCTTCAAGAAGCTTGATGATGGTGAAGCTCAACTTAATCCAGCCAAATGCAAACTAGCAAGAGCCAGGGTAATACTCTTAGGACATGAGATTAGTGAGAATGGCATAGCTCGAGATCCTACAAAGGTGGAGAGTTTATTGCTAATGGATAGCCCAAACGCAACCAAGGAGCTCATGAGTTTTGTTCAAAAGCTCAAGTATTTATCAAGGTCTTTTTGTATGCTAGCATAACATGTTTATCCTTTACAAAAAGCTAGTCAACAAGATATTTAATGTCGAGTCAAGTGGAAGAGGATGCTTTTAAGAACATCAAGAATATGCTTTCCACTCTTCCTATCATCATGCCCTCAGATTGGAACTAGGTAATCTACTTAAGTCTCAGTGTTGAGAAGCATGTAGTAGGAGCAGTGCTTATGCAGAAGGGGAGGAAATAGTCATACATGAGGCATGTCTACTACATTAGCAAAATGATGGGTGAAGTGGAGAGGTCATGGCATGAGATTGAGTTGTTGATAATTGGACTCTTGTTTATGCTACTAAGAGGCTTAAATCGTATTTGATTTATAGGCCTTTTGTGGTACTTACCTCTTGTAGCTTGTTGCCTCATGTGTTGAGATTTCCAGGTGACAATCCAAAGGTGCAAAAATGGGTTATGTCTCTTCAAGAATTTGATATGAGCTTCATCAAGGAGGATAGTGTGAGGGCACATATGGCTTATATGCTCACCTACTATAAGGAGATACAGATAAAATCCAAGCCTATAAAGGATGTTGAGAAGCAGATTGTTCCCAATTCTACAATGCATGAAGAGTTACAGGACATAGATGGTATTTTAATTTTTGATGGAGCTTTCAAGAGGAGTATTGGCAAAGGAGGAGCTGGTTTTATTTTTATGGATAAGCAAGGAAAAGAGCTTTGGTATGGATGCCAAGAGATAGTGGTGTGAAGAGCAACAATGAGGCCGAATATTTCAGCCTATGGTTGGGTCTTGAAGAATGTAAAAGAAGAGGAGTTCGGAGGTTGATTGTAAAGGGTGATGCTATGCTCGTTATAAGGCAAGTACATGGCACTTGGAAGGTCAACAAGGATGAGATGAAGGGTTGGTTCTTCAAGGTAAGGAGGCTTCTTAATAGTTTTCAAGCTTTCCAAATATGGCATGTAGCGAGGGATGAAAACAAGAGAGCACATGAGTTGGCAAAACAAGTATTCATCAAAGATGTGCATGCTATGAAGATTCAAGAGCCTTTGTATCAAGGTAGAGAGTCTCTTCATCATGAAGAGGAGTATGTACTTCTTACACGTTTTTCAAGGAAGGCTTTAAAGGTCTCGAAAAGAAAAGCTGTTGTCAAAAGAGCAATGAGGTATGTCTTGATTGGTGATTGTCTTTAAGGGGATTGATGGCATTTTGCATAGAGTTTTGTGTCATGATGAAATTTAGGAATGCTTAAACACTTTCCATGAGGAGGGATGTGGAGGTCATTATGGAGTTGAAATTACAAAGTGAAAAATTTTGGCGGCTGAGCTTATATGTGGCCGAGCATGAATAGGTATATTATTCATTGGTGCAGGAGCTATCATGAGTGCCAAGCGTTTCAAACGAAGGTGTTACTTTCAGAACCTATGCATCATATTTTAAGCTATGGAGCTTTTGAAAAGTGGGGTGTGGATGTGATAGGCCCTCTTCCAGGTACAAGAAATCAGAAACATTATATTATCACTGCAATAGACTATTTGACTAGATGGCCAGAAACAAGAGCAACAAGCAGTGCTACAGCAAAACAGGTATGTAAGTTCATATATGAAATAATTTGTTGTCGTTTTGGGGTTCCTTTGGAGCTGGTTTCTGATAAAGGAAAGAAGTTTAGAGCTAATTTGATGAAGAACCTCACAGAGATGTTGAACATAAAGCATAGGTACAGAATTGGGAATTGTTGAGAGGAGCATTGAGAGAACAAGGTATGGAAAGGCTGATAATCCAAAGGATCTTTGGAGAGAGATAAGCAGATTGTATCAAGGTGAGGAGGATGAAATTCCAGCCTTTGTCAATAGGTTTGAAGGGATTTGGAGAAGAATTATAAGGGTTTTGGGAGAAAATCAAGTACCACCTGATTGTTTAAAGAAAGACTAGTTTGTGGGATTGCTCCATGGTAGCATCAAAAAAAAAGTGGAACTTAAAGATCCAGATACTTATGCCGAGGCTGTGAGAATGGCTACAGAGCAATGGAGAAAGAACGTAAGGAAGCAAGAATTAGCCAAGAAGGAGAGAGGAATATGTTTACAAGGGTGGCACGATCATGCAACACGAGGATTGATGGTAGAGCCCTTTACCTACGGACATGCACGTGGAAAGAGAGCTTCGTGTAGAGGCTCCAAGAGCCATTGAACCAAATAGGGGCCAAGAAGATCTTCATCAAGAAATTCAAAGATTGACAGAGCAGATTGGAACCTTGAATCTTGCCATGTAGGATACTCAAAGCCAAGCGAGAAGGCTGCAAGGTGAGAGGCAACAAAGAAACAGGTTGGAACATGTCCAATGATATAATTGTGGAGAGAGAGGCCATATAGCACCTCAGAGATGGTAATCAAGGATGAGGTCAACCTTGAATTCCGTAAGGTAATGTGGGTATGATTAAAGCAGTTGTAGAAGATGAGGAAGTGGCTGATATACTTGCACAAAAAAGGACAAGGGTTCAAAGGTCAGATGTTGAGGATACAGGTAGAGAGACTAGGGCCACAAAGAGACAAGAAAAAGGAAAGCACACTATGGAAGAGGGGGAATCCTTCAAGCAACCAAAGGACCAAGGCCAGGAAAAGGAAGATTGGTATGGATGACTTCCTATTGGGCGAAGGGCAACCTCCTTATAGCCTTTTGAATGACTTCCTATTGGGCGAAGGGCAACCTCCTTATAGCCTTTTGAATGATGTGAAGCATAAGAAGGCTGATATCACTTATGCTCATCCTATTGGGCAAAGGGAAACCTCCTTATAGCCTTTTGAATGATGTGAAGCATAAGAAGGCTATAAGGGCAACCTCCTTATAGCCTTTTGAATGATGTGAAGCGTAAGAAGGTTGATATCACTTATGCTCAACTTTTACATGAGTTCTAGCATGAGGAGATATTGGCATAAGCTTGCTAGTGTCAGAAGAGTCAAATTCAAATTGCCTCACGCTAATGTTGTCCAATTGAATAAGGTGTCTGATATATTACTTATTGCTAATGTTTGGATTCATGGCATGAAGGTGAGCAAGGTCTATATTGATAGGGGAGCTCAAGTTTGCATCATAATTGAAGAGGCTATGCATGAGCTTGGATTGAAGATCATGGGGAAGTCAATTTTCAATGTGAAGATGGCTAATATCTCAAAGGTGAAGTGTCTTGGTGTGATGAAGGATTTGGAGTTGAATGTTCTTGGTCAAAAGGTGGCGATTGACAAGCATGTGATGCCAGAAGGGGTTGGGGCATACCCTATCATTTTAGGAAGGCCTTGGTTGATTGCTATGAGGTCAAGACAGGATTGGTGCAAGGGTTGTATTGACTTGTTTGTTGATAAGCGACAAGTTTTGGAGAGGTAGAAATCACCAAGTTATTACAGGCTGGTTTTATATATCATGTTGATGATGCAGAGTGGGTTTCAGTGGTAATTGTGCCTAAGAAGGGTAATAAGTGGAGGGTTTGTGTGGATTACAAACCTCTTAATGCAGCTACAAAGAGTTGAAATTACAAAGAGAAAATTTTTGGCCGCTCAGCTCATATGTGGCTGAGCATGAATAGGGATATTATTCATTGGTACAGGAGCTGTCATGAGTGCCAAGCTTTTCAAAAGAAGGTGTTACTTTCGGAACCTATGCATCATATTTTAATCTATGGAGCTTTTGAAAAGTGGGGTGTGGATGTGATAGGCCCTCTTCGAGGTACAAGAAATCAGAAACATTATATTATCACTACAATAGACTATTTGACTAGATGGCTGAAGCAAGAGCAACAAGCAGTGCTACAGCAAAACAGGTATGTAAGTTCATTTTGTTGTCGTTTTGGGGTTCCTTTGGAGCTGGTTTCTGATAAAGGGAAGGAGTTTAGAGCTGATTTGATGAAGAACCTCACAGAGATGTTGAACATAAAGCATAGGTTTACAACTCCCTACCATCCGCAATGCAATGGTGGGCTCGTTGATGGTGTGTTGCAGAAACTTCTATTCAAGCTTGTAGAGGAGCATCCATAGAGGAGCATCCAAAAGATTGGGACATGTATTTGGATAAAGCATACGGGCATACAGGGTGTCAGAGAAGAATGCTACAGGATTCACCCCCTATCATTTAGTGTATGGTGAAGAATGTGTGCTGGCTATAAATATTATGCTTCCGTCACTTGATTTTATTTCGCAGCATGATTTGGTACAGGAAGAGCAAGAGAAGAAAAGATGGACTAGACTTCACTCTCTTCTTTTGGATAGGGATGAAGCCATCAAATGGTATGAGAAGATGAGCAACAAGAGGATTGAAGCATTTAATGAACAGGTGAGCAATAAGGAGTTGAAGAAAGGTATGCTTGTGCTAAGGTACAATAGTGCTCTTGACACCACTTTTCAGACAAAATTTAGGGTAAGATGGGAAGTTCCATATGTTATTCATGGAGCTTTCTCTAATGGAAGCTACTAGTTGAAGGATCTTGATGGTGGCAGGATGCATCCAAGCAAAGTCAATGGCCTAAGGTTGAGGCCATATCACTTCTGGATTATGTAAATCAAAGAAGATGGAGTGAAACACTTGAAAGTGTTTCACAATAGGGTTGGGGCAAATATGTGAGGAGTTTTTTGTGCCTCATGAGATGGGTTTTTGGACAAAACCCCATGCAAGAAAAACAATTTTGGTTGTCAGAGGAACGAATAACACAAATGTCCTTTTTACATCCTAAATGATTACACCTTTCAAAAAGGAGAAAAGTGGTACCATCTATGCATGCTTTAACTCCTTTATACTTTACTAAATATATGTAATAAATATTACATTTTCTTGTGGTTATTGCAATTCCTAGCAAAAAGGATTAATAGTACAAGAATATATTCAAGAAAGGAGTATTTATTTATTATGAATTGATTTTATGTTGGAATGATATGTGAATAAGAAATTGGAGTAAAAGATTGTCATCTTCAATGGGTGGTTTATGTGCTAGAAAATAAAATTGTTATTTTATAATCCTCTAATAACATGTATATACACCATGACAAAAATCTTTATAGGGTATAAGTGAGATTAAAGATAATGTAAGTGAGTAAGATAGTGTTCACGAGCGACGGTGGTATCATCATCAATTTTGTATCCTCAAATAATATCATGTTGTTCCATGAGTTGATAAAACTGAATATTGGAAGGAAATATGTGAGTGTTGCCAATAGGGATCATGACATGACATGCTTCATGATTGTGTGTCCAGGACTTTGACCATTTATCTTCAGGTTTGTCGTTGAAGATGCATAGTAATGCATCAAATAAGTTAGAATTATGTTCAAATATATAAGAGTCAACATTTTACCAGACGTTAGAGAAGTTGGATAGTTAATAAGGATTGTGAGGTGATGGGCGAGTCATTCTAATGCATACAAGATATTTCGGCAAATAAAAAATCTCAAGTGTGCTAGTTTTAAAAAGAAACAATAAATAATTTACCAGTTGGTGGCTCCATTGAAATTGGCATGTATAAGTGGTCAAAAATGTACCCAATTTCTTGCAAAAGCTTTGAAAAACTTTCTAACTTTTTGAATAATTTTTTTGGTAATTATTAACAAATTTTAGGCTCAAAAATAGCAATTTAGGTAAAGTAGGGATTTTTAGGCCAAAATGAAGCTCTTTAATTTTATTTAAAAAAATAAAGAGAAAAAAAAATTTGCAAGGCTACGGTTGTGGATTATGGAATAATAGAGGCTTGAAAGCTTTTCAAATTATTTAAGAGAAGTTTTGTAAAGTTTTAGGTTTTTAAAAAAAACTCTAAAGCTTTGAGCTATTAAAGCTTAAAATCTTTAATAGTCTAAGGCTTCAAAAATAATAATTAAAAAATGACTGACAATTGTGTGCAGAGAAATCAACAGAATACTTTAGGATGCAATTTGCACTATGCACCTTTGGAAGATGGAGGAAGATGATATTGGACTAAAAACTGTAATAACAATGGTTTTGGAGATTGTAGATGAAGGCAAACAAATCTGTGGTGTTGAATAGAAAGAAAATAGATAAACCACTTTTAGATTTTTGATGGTTTTGGAAAGTGCTTTTCTACCTTTCATTGACTTGTGGATAAAAGAAACATGGATTTTGGTTATCCAATAGACAAAAACAAGACTTCTCAAATGAACCTCGCCTTTCGTTGAGTGAAAAACTACCTTCTCTTAAATTTCAAAGCTTCTTTATCTTCTAGTTCTTCACCACCTTCAAACTTTGCTATCAATCTTGGCTCTGATACCAATGTTGGAGGGTGAAAAGAACTCACTAGAATAATTGCAAAGTATAAATCACAAAGCATAAAATAAAAATTACACATAACACAAAATCGGGTCCAATTTGCTTCCACACAAAGCTCGCATCTAAGTCTTGGTGTATTTAAGTTATATTGCTTGAAATAACTTATGGGCTCAAAATAGTGTCCAGTTTTACAAATAAGTCGTCTTCTTCAAAAATAGCTTGCTTTATTGGACGTGCAAGCTAATCTACTTAAAAATAGGTGGAAATCTTGAACTTTATAAATATGTTTATCCCTTATAAAATCAAATATGTATATGGGAGGTTTCATATGTTCCAATAAATATATACATTGATAATAAATATGGTTAATATCCAAAATGAGATATTAATGACGTGCATTGTCACAAAATCAAATAATATTTGTTGACACCCAAAACTGAGTGTCTCAAAATATTCTTTACCACACTACAACCTCGCCTCCATTATTCAATCCAAGGATCTATAGTTATATCAACTATACCAATCAATTAATAAATTAATTGATTAAAAATACAAATAACCATACGAGAATCATAATATTAAGATGATGTAACTAATACTCTCACACATGTATAGAGTAACCCGTATACACGTAAAGTAAGCTATGATCACCCGGATTTAGAAAGGTGTCCCAATCTAAACCCATATAAGAGGATTCATAAATAATAGAAAACATGGAAATATGCAATAAAGCAATTATATATGAACATACACATGTATGGGTATGGACCGAGGCACATGGACCTTGGGTCCCTTGAGCATAGATTTGGGGCATTTGCATATTGATTGACCAATGTGAAATGGCCAGGTACTATATAAGTGACCTTGGTCTAGGCTATTGTAGCCTTTTACCATCATTTGATATGATGGATATTTGGTCTTCTTTGGAGCTTATGCCCAATATTTCATGGCAATCTTTCCATGTCTAGGTGCTACTCCCTAAGTTGAGTGGGATATGTGTGTACTCCATGCTAATGAGTGCAAACCCCTAGGTCCCTTCATTGCATTAGTATTAGAAGCATGGATTCTCTTCATTGCATTGGTATCAGAGCTATGGATTCTCTTCATTGCATTGGTATTAGAGCCATGGATTCTCTTCATTACAAAATATAAAAATCCATGAATTAACTGCTCATAGCACTTACATACTGGTGGCGACTTTTTGATGAAACTTTGCCATGTGACTAGGCACTACTAGAAGGCGTATCCCCTGCCTATCTGTGGAGTGTGTGAAAAGGAAGAACATCGACTAACCAATGTCCTTAGAGTAAGTATTGTTTACTTGGAGTCTAATGCCAATATTTCATCTTTAATGTAAATGTGCAACTATGCGGGTAGGTGGGTTTATTTCAAAAAAACAAAGAAATAATTGGATTGACTGAACCAAAAGCTTGACTCCTCAAAAAGTCCTCCAAGATTTTGTGGGTATTGGTTTTACTATGGATCTTTAATGATGAGCATACACTTGTGATGGAACGTAAGTACTATATAGGAAAGTGTAGTTTTGTGGACATTTTCCAGGTTACTACTGGGTTAGAGATGCCCCTCTCACAACCCGTTTCAAGCTTTTATTTATATGGGTGGAAAATGAAAAGGTAATATTGTCTAAAAGAAATACAAGAAAAGCTAAAAAGAAAAATTGATCAAAGGTGCTGCTAAATTGGGCTGCCCATCATATACTTTGAAATAAATAACTAAATTCAAGGTAAAAAATGCCTTGTAAAATTTTTACCTTTTAATATAAATTTTCAACTGTGTCACCACTGAAGCCATTTATTTCTTCTTTTATTAAAAGAAAAAATAAATGGCTTCAGTGGTGACGCAGTTGAAAATTAAAAGGTAAAAATTTTACCGTAACTAGACACCAGTAGTGTGCCTATCCCCTGCCCATCCGTGGAGTGTGTGAAAAGAACACCAAGCAAGCAATTCCAAATTCCCTTAGAGTAAGTATTGGGGTTTAATACCGATATTCCCTCTTTGATGTACCAGTGGTAGGTTGAAGACTTTGCTGCTAGGTTTTTTCTTAGTCTTGGAGGACTTTGTGGAGACTCGGGGAAGCTTTTGGTTCAGTCAACCCAACAGAACTACAGATGGAACTGTAGTTTTGTGGGGAATTTTGTGAGGACTCGAGAGTCAAGCTTTTGGATCTTCTCGAGTACACTTTTGGATCTTTACTTATGGAAGAGCGTAAGTACTATAGGTGGAACTGCAATTTTATTGACATTTTTTAGATCTAGTAAAAGTGGAACACTTCCAAATTCTTCATTCTAAGAAAACACTTACTATATACGAAATAAACTAGCCATAAATCACGATATAGTAAACTATGTAGTAAAAAGTTGCTATATATCAAAAGTCATGAAAGCATTCACTATATAGTAATTGATCTAGATAACTTTTATATACATGTATTTAAAAATATAAATACAAACATCGACATAATTTAATTAATTTTGATTAAATTTTAATGTGCGGAGATGGGTGATAAGTTGTGGTCACTTTTAAATATATAGATAGATATCTAAGAGGAGGAGCTGCTATTTCAATAGCTATGATGTCAAACACCAAACAACTGACTGAGCGCAGTCTAACATCCCCCAGAGTGCGAGCGTGGATCTAAGTTCTGAGATGATCCGACCTCCATAGCTCTGAGTAGTCGGAGATCAAGCCACACAGCCAGGTCCGAGTTGGCAGGTTCTTGAAGCCCGAGCTGAGCTGTTCCTTTTTTCAGTTGAGAATCTGCGTTCTATGTTGACAGTGAGGAGTCCGAGCCGATTCCGAGATCCGAGTTCAATTCTACGTGTCTATGTCGGAACATTTCGGACGTTGCGTGATGGGTCGGAGACAGTGCCAGCACTGTGGCAGTACGAAGCACCACTCGGTCAACTCTGTGATCTTCCAGCACTGTGGCCTACTACCCGACCATGAGAAAAAAGGATTTGTGTATCATGTGTGCAATCAGTGTGAAGACCAAGGGCATCATTCTCGGGCGTGCCCACCACGACGATTCTTGGCAAACTTTGATGATGTCCAAAGAAGGTTACAACGGTGGGGAAAGCTAGGGATTAGACAACTCTTATCCGATGTGAAGCACAAGATTCAGGAGCTGGGGGATAAGGACAATAGTTCAGAGAGCAACTCAGAGAGAGTGAAGCCTTTGATGCTGATCCGAATAATAATGCTTATGGTTTCCATGATAATGGAGCGGATCTGGCTATGTATGCTTCAGGGTGCACACGAGGGGCTGAGAGGCGTTCAAGTGCCATTATTGTAGTGCAGTTAGTGTGGAGACCAAGCACATGTATTTCACATGAATGTCCACAGTAATGGCACTTGAAGGCCTCATTCATAGCCTGTGCTACAAAACAAGGAGACCACCAGTCACCTAGTTGTCCAGCCAGACTCCCCTCTTCCGCCGCAAGACCGTCATCTACATTTGCCACATTTGCCACATTTGCCATTGCTTCTGCACACTGCATATAGCTGTCATCCACATGAAACACATATTTAGCAGCATAGCTCTTCAGGCATAAGGTCTCAACAGTAGCCATATCATCGTCATTGAACATTGCATGTACATCCATATTGGCATCATGATCTTTCATGCTCCCCAAGCATGGAACAAGGACCCGTAGCTTCTCAAGACTAGCAGAGCTCCTTGCCCCTTTACTAGGCATATCTGAGGTCGGCTTGGGGTCCTCTCTACCACCCGTATCATCCCAGCTACATTAGGCATCACTTTCAGCATCCTTGCATTCAGTGGTACACATGTAAGGCTTCTCGATCCTGACATTTTTGATTCATCATTGCAATCCATTGCATGCTGCTGGAAATCAACTGTAGCATAAACTATCCTGCATCCATATTGTGCTCGTCATAATCTACCACCCTAGCTTCCACACTTGCATAGAAGCCTTGTAAATTAGTAGCATCGGTTCCTCCTTATCAAGCGTAATAATGGTTAAATTGTTATCCACATCTGGCACAAACAGATCTTCTGTAGGAGGCTGCTCAACATACGCATGTGCCTTTGCTTCTTCTAGCGGTGCATCATCAGTATGAACCAGTACACATGCATATCTAGAACAACAACACTTAGCTCTTCCTTGTGGGCAGGGAGAGAAGCATCTATTGACCATGTGACTCTATTGAGTACACATCACATAGAGCCTTCCTCTCTGCAAGGATAGAGAGAAGAACTTTTCCATAGCCACTAGAACTTTGATCAATCTCCATACCACCACCCATGGGAACATCCATTGAAAGGCTTTAGGGTTTAAGATTTAAGGTTTACGGTTTAGAATCTAGGGTTTAGGGTTTAGGGTTTATGATTTGGTGTTTGGGGTTAAGGTATAAGGTTTACAATCTAGGGTCTAAGGTTTAGTTTGTTGTTTAGGGTCTAAAGTACAAGGGTTTGGGGTTTGGTGTTTAGGATTTAGGGTTTGCAATCTAGGATATAGAGTTTGGCCATTACGAGTCTAGGACTTAGGACTTAGGGTTTAGGGTTTGGGGTCTAGGGTTTAGGGTCTAGGATTTAGGGTATACGGTTTGAGGTAGGGTTTAGGGTTTGGGGTCTAGAGTCTAGGGTTTAGGGTTTGGGGTTTGGGGTCTAGAGTCTAGGATTTAGGGTTTAGGGTTTGGAGTACAATGTTTTGAGTTTAAGATTTTGATTTTTAGGATTTAGGGTTTAGGATTTCATGTTTAGAGTCTACGGTATGGGGTTTAGGATTTTGATTATAGGATTTGAAATTTGGAGTTTGGGGTCTAAGGTTTAGGGTTTATGATTGATGCTTAGGGTTTAGGGTTTTTGAGTTTGAGTTTTAGAATTTAGGATTTAGGGTCTAGAGTCTAGGGTTTAGAGTCTAGAGTCTAAGGTTTAGGGTTAAGGGTTTGGTGTTTGGGATTACTTTGTTGAAATTGCTTTTAAGTCTTGTTAGTACTCTTGGCATGCTTTTAGTACCTTCTAGTATCCCTTTTAAGTCTTGTTTTTAGCCTTACCTTCTAGTATGATCCCTTCAAAGGCATGCTATCAAGATTATAAGGTGCCCATTGATTATGATATACATGCATGGACTTGACCCTTAGCTTCTTATACCTTCTAAAATCTCTTAAGTATGACTAATCTCAAGGAATTTTCTTTACATGATGCTCTTCAATCTTGGGAAGTTATAGTATAAGCGAGGTCTCAATATTAATCAAATGAGTTTGTTATCTCCATACAAGCAATGAACTCTTACTTTGAAGATATTTTTTCTCAATCGCATTGTTAGCAGTTATAGTATAAGCGAGGTCTCAATATTAATCAAATGAGTTTGTTATCTCCATACAAGCAATGAACTCTTACT
>NC_141086.1:27446197-27463697 GCF_041138505.1 Cibotium barometz
GATCCCGACCATTATGCACCATTAAGTTCTCTGTCTCAGTGCTAATGTCACAAGCAAAATCCAGTCCTATCAAGGCACAAGATATCTGCTAGCTCCAAAATTCTCCATAAGCATTAAAAAAAATCCTCCACAATTCACACCACACTGTCAAAGGCTTCAAAACCTGGCTCAGCCTCAGCTCATCTTATTGAACCTTATCTACAATATGAACATATATACTCAGGCATCATATAATGATTCGTCATGGCACTTAACCCCATGCATCTGGATGTGTATTTGATGAACTCACATGCACAGTTTCACATCATAGACGTGCCATGGCACGACATCCACCCCCTCTAAACCTGCACATCCTCTGGTATGTGCCAAATCATCATCAAGATCTACATATAGCTGGATGTCGTTTTCATCTTCTGCATTGTCAGGAAGATCATCCTCTTCCTCTTCAACCATATCCATACTACCACTGTCAAGCCTCTCATCCTGAATCTCTTGTGAATCAAAAGGATCACCATCATGCCTTCTTTTAAATATCTTGATTCTTTTGCCAGCCACAAGATTCTTTACTTCTGTTCCATCAAGCTCACACAGAGTATACGTGGCATTTCCATGCACATGCTTGACAATGTAAGGGCCAAACCATCTTTTTGCAAATTTTCTTTGAACAGTGAATTGGTTGTCAAGGCTACTATCATACATTAGAACCCAATCACCTTCTTCAATAGGTTTTGGTCGGAGTCTGTGTCTACTATCAAATCTTTCTTTATTTTTCAGCCTTGCATCTTTCAAGCGAGCTTTAGCAAGCTCTACATCTCCAGGCCTCCTCTCTAACTGTCTTATTCGCAATGCAAGGAGGTCATCTCTGCTCAATCCTTCCACCCAGGGCAATACATTCCAAGTTAGAATTACTTCTTCAACTGGCATCACTGGCTTCTGACCATACATTAATTCTGCAGGCATGTATCCTGTCACTGAGCTATGAGTTGTACGGTCAGCCCACAAGGCATATGGTAGCAGCTTTGGCCACTCTCTCATTCTTTCTCTGCATGCCTTAGCCAAAGCTTTAATGATTGGAGGATGTCCTCGCTCACTTTTCCCATTGCCCTCAGGATTGTAAGCACATGTTAGAGACAGTTTGATACCAATTCTAGAGAAGAATTCCCTTGCTTCTTCAACGTCTAGCTCACCCCTATCAGCTGTTATTTTCCCAACACAACCATATCGGCAGATCACATCTTCCAAGAGAAATTTGCATACTGTTTCCGTACTCTTTGTTCTAAGAGCACGCCCTTCTACCTGATTTGTTAAATCTTCTCTTGCAAGTGCTATATACCGCATCTGCCAAATTCCCAAAGGCATTGTAACTAGATCCACTACCCATTTGTAGTGCATGGCAGGTGGGTAGGTTGGTTGCAGGCCATCACGATGCCGCACATTTGAGTACATTTGGCATACCATGCATGTTTCCACATATTGGGAAATATCCTTGTACATTCCTCTCCACCAATATTTTTCCTTTATTTTGGTAAAAGTGGCCCACACACTTCTATGCCCAGCCCAGAGATTCTCATGGAATTCTTTCACAAGCTTCCCTTGAGTCTCTTTATCACATATGACTCTCTGTGGCATAGCATTCCTCTGTTTAGGATGCTTCCAGAGATACCCATCCTTTAGAAAGTAACCATATGCTTTTCTGCGGATCCTCTTAAATTCTGAGTCAGACCAATTTTCTTGCCTTGATAGAGTGCTCAAATATTGACCAATAAGCAACCAATCTCCTTCATATATTTCCTCAATAAAAGACTCAAGTGCATTTGATAGGCAAATATGATCTCCTTTTGCATATGCTGTAGTATAGAACTTTGTACCCACATCATCAATGTCACTAATCATCTCTTTCTCATCTTCATACCTGGCTCTTGATAGCATATCTGCAACTGGATTATCTTTTCCCGCGATATGCTCAAACTCAGGATTTAGTGACTTGATATAAGCAATCCACCTAAGCATAGCAATATCTGGAGTGGTACAACTTGCTATCATCCCAAGAAGTGGCAAGCAATCAGTCTCCACAAGTACAGATGCCCCAATAAGATATTCTTTTTCACATTTTAGAGCAGTGACTATCCCCCATAATTCTCTCTTGATCTGTGGATACTTTCGCTGCCGAAAGCTTAATACCTTTGCTCCAAATCTAATTACATACCTATGATCATCCTCATCATCTTGCCCTACTGCCCATCCTATCCCAGTAGGACTAGTATCAACTGTAACAATCACAGGCCTGCCACACTCATAATCTGCCTTTCTCAAAATGGGTGATGATTGGAGCAAATATTTCAGCTTCCGCATAGCTTTAATATGTACTGCACTCCACAAAAATTTTTGATTTTTCCTCAAAAGCTGATAAAGAGGATCTGCTACATGTGCATAATGTGGGATCCAAATAACATAAAAGACACATGCTCCAAGAAATCTCCTCAGCTCTGTAACATTAATGCATGTCTCTTTCATTCTTTGTATTGCATCTATTTTGGCTGGACAAGGACGGCGTCCACTAGTACTACAAAGATGTCCCACTATTAGCACTTCACCAACCCCAAACACTGATTTCTGTCCAGATAAAGTAAGATTCACTTCTTCAAGCCTGGATAGAATCATGTCACAATCCTTTATATGATCTGCCACCACAAACTTGCGGCACCCTTTTGAATCCAAATTCCCATCTTTGTCTTTCTCATCACAGCCCTTTATTGGCACATCATCCAAAAATGGCATAGTTTTTTGTGGTATGAAGTCCCGTAAGACTTTATTCATTCCATTCATCATATGTGCCACTGAGTTAGTGGCTCCCTGTGGTAAGGTACACATCCTTACTAATCCCAAAGGAGTTCTCATTGTGGTCAAGTCCCTGCTTTGTATATCCAGCTGGAACTGATCATATCCCGAATACAGATCACCCATAGAGTATATAGCTTTCCCTGCAAATGCTTCTGCAAACTCATCCACAATTGGACCTGC
Source organism: Cibotium barometz (assembly GCF_041138505.1). Taxonomy (NCBI): domain Eukaryota; kingdom Viridiplantae; phylum Streptophyta; class Polypodiopsida; order Cyatheales; family Cibotiaceae; genus Cibotium; species Cibotium barometz. The sequence goes on from NC_141086.1 coordinate 27,449,219, forward strand.
TCCCACATTCCTGATTGTGACTTTGTTTACAGGTTGCATGTCTTGAATAAAGCGCAATGTCCCATTTTTCTTTGGTATAGTAAACCATCTGTTGGAATATGGGGCACATGAAGGCTCCAAGATTCCCATCCTGATCTTTTCCTTTAGTAATTCCATCAACTTTGGCAAGAGAGCCTTTGGCACTGGAATTGGCCGCAGGTTCCAGGGCACATGTGGAACAGTAAAGATCACCATTGGTGCTGTTACACTTGGATCAACACAACCTATCTCATGCGGCTGAAAGGCAAAAGCTTTCCCATGTTTTACAAGCATCTCCTCAAAGCATTTCCTTTCAACTGGCAACAGAAAATCCTTCTCACCAATCTTCAGCTCTTTCAGAGTTTCTTGAGTAAATTTATGCCCAATTTTCTTCGGATCTCTAAGATTTGGCTGCATAGAAGCTTCATCTATCTTCTCCTTGCTTCCTGGTGGCAAGGGCAAGGCAACTGGTTTCACCTTCTTTGCAACCGTTTTGTACTTTGTATCAACATGAGCATCTGTCTCACAATTCATGTTTTTACATTCCACCCCCTCAAATTCCTGGATTATATCATACATCTCCACAGATGACACCTTTATCATTTCATTTCCACCCTGTAAGCATGCTCTTCCCATATCAAAAAGCACATCCATAGTATCTATAAATGACACCTCATCAAGCACCCCTGAAATAAACTCATTCTTCTCCAAAAGACCACACTGCTCAAAACTTTTTTGTTCATTTTGTATATGTTTTTGCATGCCACGCTTTAAATCCTTGCTTTTTACAAAAACCAGTGACCCATAGCTGGAGAATCCCTGAAAATTTGCTGAAAAACTATTTACATTGATTGAGTCCTGCGAGAACTCATTTCCCCTTGTACCATTGGAATCCCGCTTTACAATGGCACCTGGCCAAAATCCCTCATCTCCCTGTAATTCATGAACTCTCTGTTTATCTTTGGGAGTGACTGTGCCCGAAGAGATTCACGATTCCTTTCATGATTAATGCATACTGTCAAAAACTGAACAGCTTTTTTGCCATCTTTACTCCTTATTCTTGCATATGCTGATCCATCATCCAAAACTTTTGTTTCCATCCTTACAGCTGTAATGTAGGGTTGCCCAAGGATAAGGGGATACGATGACATCTCCTGAACAAAGAAATTCTGATCATCCTTCACATCCCCTATAGTTACCCTTACATTTGGACATGCTGCATAAAGCTCTCCAGATGAATTATTAGCTGCTTTAATCATCCACCCATGATCCACATCCATTGGCCACTTACATTTGTTGTAGAGATTTTTAGCCATAAGATTTATTTCAGACCCATGATCAATTAGAGCGACATACGGCTCTTCCAAATCACCTATCTTGACAAGGGTTTCAGTGGTTGCTCTTGCCCAATGACTCCTCGAGTAATGACTCTTTGTAAGTGTAAGATCCCTGTTCCCACCGAGTAACAGATTCGGGATACTAGCAGCGGAAGTAGCACTTCTCGCGCGGGACAGGGGTCCCACATTCGGGGCCTCGCCCACGGATATCCGGATAAGAGACTAATCCGTCGGTTGTTCCAATACCAAACCCGGAAAAACTTCCTTTACCGGAAAGCACGGGCGATTCCACCAGGATAACTTTTTACTCTAACGTAGTCAAGATCATTTCTGATCGAGATGATCCGATTACATCTATAAGATACTTAGTCAGTTCAAGGAAGAAACTTGCACTTGGATCATTGGGATCAACGCTTTTTTCCCCATTCAAGAGGCACAGCCGTTGATTCCTATCCATAGAACAGTTACTGTCCGGGATTTATTTTATTTTTTTTTTCTATCGTAAAAACAAAAGTTTGAGTCTCGGTTTACGGATCCATCAGTCCAGCCTAACCCCATCCAATCCCATGGGTTAGCCAACCGCCCAACCACTGTAGTGATGGGATCCAATTAAAAATTTGGTTAGGTTTTGTCCCGGGTACCAAGGAAAAGAGTTCCAAGGCCCCCTAGCCGGATGTTCATGCAAAATAAAACTAGTCACACCACTCACACACCCAATATGAAATTGCCTTTTTCAACCAGATTCAACCGGTTTAAAACAATCCTTTAATAAAACCATAGTATCATTGATCACCATCTTCCAATTTATCCAATTGATTCTTAATTTCCCATCATTCCTTCATCAGAGTATCTATGGCATCATTGGCAACTAGAACGCTCAGGAGCCGTTTCGATAGTTCCTAGCCCATAATACTTGGCAATATAATCACTTAACAAGATGGACTCTCATTGAAGATCAGCAAGATCAACCAACAGATCCATATAAGGAGCCATGGACTCATCCATTGAAGACCAGCAAGGTCAATCAACCAGATCCATGCTCGATTTCAGAAAACAACTCCAACTCTGTTCCAATATCTTCCTCGACGCACGCGTGGGTATCCTAGGCAACCCAGAGCCCGAGCACCGTATGGTCAGCACCCTCTAGGATCCTTCGCAGGTAACCTAGCGCTTCACGCATAGGCCGCTTCCTTGGCCCTCATCCACCGTACCGGAAGCTCACCATTTTAATCGCACCGAGGCTGGTCAAGACCTCGGCCGACCTTGCTACGCGAGACGTCCTTCATTGACTCCCCGTCAGCAGTTGCAACTTTACCATCACGACTTTAATCACAAGACGGTCAAAATGCTCCCCCCAACATTCTTGACATAAAACAATCATTTACAAACAGCATTTACAAACAGTATTTACAACAGTTTACAACACAATTTCTATTTTAACTTTCATTTTTCCACATTATCCCTCATCAATCTACATTACTTATTCCATATTCCATTTATATGTATACTCATCCCATCACATCATTTCTATCTCATCACTTCAGATTCCCTCACATCGCATATCGTATATTCACATCCATACATCCACATCTATATGCGTACATTCACATCTACATGCATACATCTACATCTCTATGCATACATCCACATCCACATTCACATTCACCTCCATACATCTACATCTACATGCATACATCCACATCTCCATTCACATCTACATCTATACATCTACATCTACATGCATCCATCCACCTCCACATCCATATCTACATCTATACATCTACATCTACATGCATACATCCATATCTCCATTCCCATCTACATCTATACATCTACATCTACATGCATCCATCTACCTCCACATCCACATCTACATCTATACATCTACATCTACATGTATACATCCACATCTCCATTCATATCTACATCTATACATCTACATCTACATGCATCCATCTACCTCCACATCCACATCTACATCTATACATCTACATCTACATGTATACATCCACATCTCCATTCATATCTACATCTATACATCTACATCTACATGCATCCATCCACATCTCCATTTACATCCTCATCTACACATCTATTTCTACATGCATACATCCACATCCCATGCATACATCTACCTCCACATTCACACTCACATCCATACATCTACATCTACATGCAACATCCACATCTCCATGCATAATAAAATTCTTTTAATTAATCTAGGATGATAGTTCCTAGAATATGGTAGGAAGTCCTCTTTTTATGCTTTGAATGAATTTATTTTATGCGTAATTTCTATAAAAATTTTGCCATAGCTCCGCTACTATGACTGATAAATCTCAATTTTTTTTCTAAGGGATAAAGCTCATTATTAAAGAAATAATTAGAATGGTCTCTAATTGGATCATCAATCCATAATGGTCTCTAATTGGATCATCAATCCATAATGGTCTCTAATTGGATCATTAAGAAAACAATTAGAATGGTCTCTAATTGGGTCATCAATCCATAATGGATTGAATCATCAATGTGCATAAACTAAAAGCATAGCAAAAAGCCATTAATTTGGCCTCAAGCATAGCTTAATCTTGGATTAAGGAAAGGCTTTATGAAAAGCTTCATTTGGATTGAGAATGGTTCATGAGTATGACCATTTCTTGAGTGAGAGAGAGAAATTACATAAAAACCATTAGAATTTAAACATAAATGGAAATTAACTTCTATAGCATTTATTAAATTATGTAACTCTTCACTACTATTCACCAATTAACTTCAATAGCATTTAAAAAACCATACCAATTAAACTTCTCAAGCTTGAGAGGGGTTGAGAAGAGAGAATCATTGAGAAATTATAGAAAGATCAAAATTCAATATACTTACCTTATGATTTGCTTGATTCTTTATTCACGGTAGAGGCCCCCAACCAATCAATTGGTTTAGTATGTTGATGGAGCCACCAATGGGGATTGAAGAAAGAGAGAAGTATCAAAAACTAGTGAATTATTAAAGAATTCACAACTCTTGGCTTAGGTAGAGTAGAGTAACAATGCATAAGACACTCTATATTTTGGCTTAGGTGGAGTAGAGTAACAAGCATAAGACTCTATCTAATTTGGCTTAGGTGGAGTAGAGTAACAAAGCATAAGACTCTATCTAATTTGGCTTAGGTGGAGTAGAGTAACAAGCATAAGACACTATCTAATTTGGCTTAGGTGGAGTAGAGTAACAAAGCATAAGACACTATATTTTTTTCAACAAGGGAAGGCTTCTATTTATAGGAAAATTTGAGCTCCTAACCAAACAAACTGATTCTAGAATTTTCCAAGTCAGTTTGGTTGAATTTGGACTAGATTTGGACCTAGTTTGGTTACTTTTTGATTCGGTTTGGTTCCATTTTGATTTGGTTTGGTTCAAGAGAGATGAGAGATAAAAATATCACATTATTTTTGAGTTTAAAACTCATTCAAGCATGTGAAATATGCACCTCCTTTAAAGAATTCCCCTTCCTTACATATGTGTCAAAATTTTATTGCTCATAGTTTTTTACTAATAAACCTTGTACATTTTCAACTCTTCATCTTATGTGAAATATGCACCTCCTTTAAAGAACTCCTCTTCCTTACATATGTGTCATAGTTTTTTTACTAATAAGCCTTGTACATTTTCAACTCTTCATCTTATGTGAAATATGCACCTCCTTTAAAGAACTCCCCTTCCTTACATATGTGTTTATTTACTAATAAACCTTGTACATTTTCAACTCTTCATCTTATGTGAAATATGCACCTCCTTTAAAGAACTCCCCTTCCTTACATATGTGTTTATTTACTAATAAACCTTGTACATTTTCAACTCTTCATCTTATGTGAGCATTTACTCATTTTTGGATACCCAAAATATCTCATATTTTTAATATTGCTCATAGTTTTTTTACTAATAAATCTTGTACATTTTCAACTCTTCATCTTATGTGAGCATTTACTCATTTTTGGGTATCTTCTTTTACAAATTGGATTTATCTCCTCCCTACACATGGATTGATGCTATTGGCCCATAGGAACCTTAATTGGACCATAATCTAAAAATTTCTGAAAATCTAGACCCTTAGACTAAGGTTCTTTATACTTATTTCCATTTAATTCCAATTGCACATTGGAAAATTCTTTTTGAATTTCTATTTCAGGGGAACTTATTTTAATAAGATGAGTTATTTTTCTATCCAAAAATATTCATAATCTGAATATTCTCTCTCTAGCATATTTTTCTCTCTCTAGGCTAAAACAGTTAGAAACAAGGCCTTTATATTTCTGAAGAGGGATTGATTACAGGAGAAGATACTAGACATCAAAAAGGGGTTGGGGGAGGAATCTTACATTCTACCCCACCTAAAAAACGCGAGATGTCCTCATCTCGCAACTTGGGATAATTTCGCAAGATGCACGAATATGAGACTTAGAGAAAAATTTTAATCAAGATTAACCACCAAGAAAAGTCTTAAAGAGAGCAGGATTCAAAATAAGAACAAGATTTAATCTTTATTCATTCTCGGAACTTATACAGTAAAGATAAAAGAACTCTTTACACTTCCATAAGCCCGTCCATCATATGGTCACAAAAGCAGTCCTCACAAGCTGCACAAGTATAGGGTAACTCATCTATGGGAATGATTCTGCTGGTTATTGCCGCACCTATCTCAGTGGTATGAGGTGATCTAACAAAAGGACCTCTGAGAGGCAAGCCAAAAACAGGGTAAAGGCATATCTTCTCATGAGGAAGAAAACACGCCAGTAAGAAGACCCGCTCAGAAAACCCAAGATGTCTTGATCTCATGACGCAGTAGTATCGGGGACCCAAACCCAAAGCTTCAATAACCATGGCCAAGCGGACATTGTTACGAAAGTGCTGCTGACCCCAGGGTGTTACCCTAGTTATGTTTTGATAGGTCCGCCATTTGGTCTGCGCTACAGAAGTTCCTAGGTGAGGAAAAAGTGAGCGCTCATACTGTTCTATAAAGTCTTTCTTCACAGACTCTCTTGCGTCTTGAAGGTGAGAAATCATCAGGGATAAAACTAATTCCTGTTGCCAAGCCATGAAGGAGATTAAGAAAGAAAGGAGATTGATGGGAGTAAGATTACTGTGAGCGACAAGTAAAAGTTACGACTTATATAAAGGAAGGAGCTAGCGTAACCTAGACGCCAACGGTAACTTGCCACGGAAGTTTTACCGTCTTTCCATGATTTGTATTTGACACAATTTTCTATAGAAGGCATTAAGAATTTTGAGATGAGGAGATAAAAGAAGCTTGTAGGCTAAGTCACCTACTTTCATTGAATTCAGATATAAAGGTCACAATATCTGGGCGATAACTTCTTATCCTCCCCAAGAGATAAAGAACTTCTTTTGGGCCGTACTCGAATGAAAACCAAAACCTTGGTATCCAAGACACCGATTCTCACTTCTGGACTCATTGTTCTAAAGCCTTAAAACAGGTGGGACTCCTGAGAAGTATTCTAGGGAAAGGGTCTTCCTTTTTTTTTAAAATAGAAACTTTCTTTTATTTTAGAGAGGGAATAATTATAAGATCAGAAAGGGAGATTCTTACTCCTGTATACCTCGAAGGCTGGGGAGGAATCTTACATTCTACCCCACTTAAAAAGTGCGAGATGTCCTCATCTCGCAAGGTAGAGGATAACTCTTTTCTTAAGATCCAATTTTTATTCTGGGGTTGCTTATATTCTGGTCAACCCAACAGAACACTGGGATAATTATCCCTTATATAGAACTCATCATTAAATAACAATTCATTCAGATCATATCGTTCATAACTTTAACACGATAATGGTCCATTAGACCGAAAAGTTTCCTTCGGAACATTCCTCCACGGAAATTTCAGTCAAGCAAGTTCTCAATTTGACATCCCTTAACTTGATCTACCGGTCAAGTATTAACAGTAGCAATCTAGCAGCACAACCCACTAACCTCATAGTGATTTGCTGAATTCATTATCATCATTCTAGTTATGAATATCATCACAGGGACTCGTCCCATTCCCCCTCATTGTGGATTCATTATATTTCAACTAATTTTTAAAAATCAACATTTTTCAATCAGCATTTTCAATCAGAATCCAAATCAATTCATTCATTTTCAAACAGAATTAAAAATCATATCAATCACATTCGAAATCATCATCTAGATAGCATTAACGCTTATAATTTCAAGTCTTAGATTTACTCGTATATACTGTCAGTAAAGAGCTGCAGTATACTCTCGGTATATACGGGTAGTCACGGTCCTTGGAATTATAAGGTAAATACTATCATGTCTAGGCCTCAAGCAAGTCAGGGATTCTATATAATTGCGGTACTTCCATTTGAAGACCCAATTACCAAAATTACGAGTTTCAGTTTGAATATCAAATTGTATGAATTATATCACACAATTATAACCTTTTTGTGTTTCTTGATAAATTTTTGACATATTTGTCTTCTCGGTTGATCTTTATTAACCAAAGGCTCTGATACCAACTGTAAGATCCCTGTTCCCACCGAGTAACAGATTCGGGATACTAGCAGCGGAAGTAGCACTTCTCGCGCGGGACAGGGGTCCCACATTCGGGGCCTCGCCCACGGATATCCGGATAAGAGACTAATCCGTCGGTTGTTCCAATACCAAACCCGGAAAAACTTCCTTTACCGGAAAGCACGGGCGATTCCACCAGGATAACTTTTTACTCTAACGTAGTCAAGATCATTTCTGATCGAGATGATCCGATTACATCTATAAGATACTTAGTCAGTTCAAGGAAGAAACTTGCACTTGGATCATTGGGATCAACGCTTTTTTCCCCATTCAAGAGGCACAGCCGTTGATTCCTATCCATAGAACAGTTACTGTCCGGGATTTATTTTATTTTTTTTTTCTATCGTAAAAACAAAAGTTTGAGTCTCGGTTTACGGATCCATCAGTCCAGCCTAACCCCATCCAATCCCATGGGTTAGCCAACCGCCCAACCACTGTAGTGATGGGATCCAATTAAAAATTTGGTTAGGTTTTGTCCCGGGTACCAAGGAAAAGAGTTCCAAGGCCCCCTAGCCGGATGTTCATGCAAAATAAAACTAGTCACACCACTCACACACCCAATATGAAATTGCCTTTTTCAACCAGATTCAACCGGTTTAAAACAATCCTTTAATAAAACCATAGTATCATTGATCACCATCTTCCAATTTATCCAATTGATTCTTAATTTCCCATCATTCCTTCATCAGAGTATCTATGGCATCATTGGCAACTAGAACGCTCAGGAGCCGTTTCGATAGTTCCTAGCCCATAATACTTGGCAATATAATCACTTAACAAGATGGACTCTCATTGAAGATCAGCAAGATCAACCAACAGATCCATATAAGGAGCCATGGACTCATCCATTGAAGACCAGCAAGGTCAATCAACCAGATCCATGCTCGATTTCAGAAAACAACTCCAACTCTGTTCCAATATCTTCCTCGACGCACGCGTGGGTATCCTAGGCAACCCAGAGCCCGAGCACCATATGGTCAGCACCCTCTAGGATCCTTCGCAGGTAACCTAGCGCTTCACGCATAGGCCGCTTCCTTGGCCCTCATCCACCGTACCGGAAGCTCACCATTTTAATCGCACCGAGGCTGGTCAAGACCTCGGCCGACCTTGCTACGCGAGACGTCCTTCATTGACTCCCCGTCAGCAGTTGCAACTTTACCATCACGACTTTAATCACAAGACGGTCAAAATGCTCCCCCCAGCATTCTTGACATAAAACAATCATTTACAAACAGCATTTACAAACAGTATTTACAACAGTTTACAACACAATTTCTATTTTAACTTTCATTTTTCCACATTATCCCTCATCAATCTACATTACTTATTCCATATTCCATTTATATGTATACTCATCCCATCACATCATTTCTATCTCATCACTTCAGATTCCCTCACATCGCATATCGTATATTCACATCCATACATCCACATCTATATGCGTACATTCACATCTACATGCATACATCTACATCTCTATGCATACATCCACATCCACATTCACATTCACCTCCATACATCTACATCTACATGCATACATCCACATCTCCATTCACATCTACATCTATACATCTACATCTACATGCATCCATCCACCTCCACATCCATATCTACATCTATACATCTACATCTACATGCATACATCCATATCTCCATTCCCATCTACATCTATACATCTACATCTACATGCATCCATCTACCTCCACATCCACATCTACATCTATACATCTACATCTACATGTATACATCCACATCTCCATTCATATCTACATCTATACATCTACATCTACATGCATCCATCTACCTCCACATCCACATCTACATCTATACATCTACATCTACATGTATACATCCACATCTCCATTCATATCTACATCTATACATCTACATCTACATGCATCCATCCACATCTCCATTTACATCCTCATCTACACATCTATTTCTACATGCATACATCCACATCCCATGCATACATCTACCTCCACATTCACACTCACATCCATACATCTACATCTACATGCAACATCCACATCTCCATGCATAATAAAATTCTTTTAATTAATCTAGGATGATAGTTCCTAGAATATGGTAGGAAGTCCTCTTTTTATGCTTTGAATGAATTTATTTTATGCGTAATTTCTATAAAAATTTTGCCATAGCTCCGCTACTATGACTGATAAATCTCAATTTTTTTTCTAAGGGATAAAGCTCATTATTAAAGAAATAATTAGAATGGTCTCTAATTGGATCATCAATCCATAATGGTCTCTAATTGGATCATCAATCCATAATGGTCTCTAATTGGATCATTAAGAAAACAATTAGAATGGTCTCTAATTGGGTCATCAATCCATAATGGATTGAATCATCAATGTGCATAAACTAAAAGCATAGCAAAAAGCCATTAATTTGGCCTCAAGCATAGCTTAATCTTGGATTAAGGAAAGGCTTTATGAAAAGCTTCATTTGGATTGAGAATGGTTCATGAGTATGACCATTTCTTGAGTGAGAGAGAGAAATTACATAAAAACCATTAGAATTTAAACATAAATGGAAATTAACTTCTATAGCATTTATTAAATTATGTAACTCTTCACTACTATTCACCAATTAACTTCAATAGCATTTAAAAAACCATACCAATTAAACTTCTCAAGCTTGAGAGGGGTTGAGAAGAGAGAATCATTGAGAAATTATAGAAAGATCAAAATTCAATATACTTACCTTATGATTTGCTTGATTCTTTATTCACGGTAGAGGCCCCCAACCAATCAATTGGTTTAGTATGTTGATGGAGCCACCAATGGGGATTGAAGAAAGAGAGAAGTATCAAAAACTAGTGAATTATTAAAGAATTCACAACTCTTGGCTTAGGTAGAGTAGAGTAACAATGCATAAGACACTCTATATTTTGGCTTAGGTGGAGTAGAGTAACAAGCATAAGACTCTATCTAATTTGGCTTAGGTGGAGTAGAGTAACAAAGCATAAGACTCTATCTAATTTGGCTTAGGTGGAGTAGAGTAACAAGCATAAGACACTATCTAATTTGGCTTAGGTGGAGTAGAGTAACAAAGCATAAGACACTATATTTTTTTCAACAAGGGAAGGCTTCTATTTATAGGAAAATTTGAGCTCCTAACCAAACAAACTGATTCTAGAATTTTCCAAGTCAGTTTGGTTGAATTTGGACTAGATTTGGACCTAGTTTGGTTACTTTTTGATTCGGTTTGGTTCCATTTTGATTTGGTTTGGTTCAAGAGAGATGAGAGATAAAAATATCACATTATTTTTGAGTTTAAAACTCATTCAAGCATGTGAAATATGCACCTCCTTTAAAGAATTCCCCTTCCTTACATATGTGTCAAAATTTTATTGCTCATAGTTTTTTACTAATAAACCTTGTACATTTTCAACTCTTCATCTTATGTGAAATATGCACCTCCTTTAAAGAACTCCTCTTCCTTACATATGTGTCATAGTTTTTTTACTAATAAGCCTTGTACATTTTCAACTCTTCATCTTATGTGAAATATGCACCTCCTTTAAAGAACTCCCCTTCCTTACATATGTGTTTATTTACTAATAAACCTTGTACATTTTCAACTCTTCATCTTATGTGAAATATGCACCTCCTTTAAAGAACTCCCCTTCCTTACATATGTGTTTATTTACTAATAAACCTTGTACATTTTCAACTCTTCATCTTATGTGAGCATTTACTCATTTTTGGATACCCAAAATATCTCATATTTTTAATATTGCTCATAGTTTTTTTACTAATAAATCTTGTACATTTTCAACTCTTCATCTTATGTGAGCATTTACTCATTTTTGGGTATCTTCTTTTACAAATTGGATTTATCTCCTCCCTACACATGGATTGATGCTATTGGCCCATAGGAACCTTAATTGGACCATAATCTAAAAATTTCTGAAAATCTAGACCCTTAGACTAAGGTTCTTTATACTTATTTCCATTTAATTCCAATTGCACATTGGAAAATTCTTTTTGAATTTCTATTTCAGGGGAACTTATTTTAATAAGATGAGTTATTTTTCTATCCAAAAATATTCATAATCTGAATATTCTCTCTCTAGCATATTTTTCTCTCTCTAGGCTAAAACAGTTAGAAACAAGGCCTTTATATTTCTGAAGAGGGATTGATTACAGGAGAAGATACTAGACATCAAAAAGGGGTTGGGGGAGGAATCTTACAGTAAGAACTTCTTTTTCATCATCCTCTTCCACAAAACGCACTTGTCGTGCCCCATCAGCAGAGTGATTACATTCCACCACATTTTCTCTCTCTTCCTTTTTCTGTACCTGTACACCATGAGTCTTGGAAGTGCTTGCCTCCCCTTGTGATGGAATAGATTCAATTATGGACTGCCTTTTTCTTCGTATAATATCAATTATCTCATCATGAAATTCTTTCTTTGCAATCCCCAAGACTTCCCCTAGTGTGAATTCCACCCTGCTGTTTAGAATTCTCTCTTCAAGCACCTTTTTGAGATCTGTTGCAACCTCAATATCAGATTGAAGCTTGTAGAGTGGACTTTTCCCTTTACCCTTCTCCTTCATTTTTGCTGGCACTTCTTCCATTGAAACATCATGTGGAGGTCTGCTATGCTGTGGAGGCATATGTGATGGCCCAGGATCCTTCTTTTCACTTCCACGTGTAACTCTTTTTGATGGCCCTCCTTCCTCATTTTCCCTTTTTCGCTTCTCCTCTACCTGTGCCTCATTATTTTGGCATTTGGCAATATAGGCATGAATGGATAAAGAATCCACAGGCTCCTCCCAGCCAGTCTCAAGACGTATACAATCACCTGCCTCATGCAAAGCTTGCTTTGACACTTTCTTTGATGCAATTAATTCCATTGTTGACGGCCAAAAATTCTCATTCTCATAATCCTCATCATTCTCAAATCCTTGCTTTTGTTGACCAACCTTTAATCCATAGGTTGCTGCCTCAACCATAGAAATGGCATGACTAGCAGCCATATCCTCTACCAGCTTTTTCATCCCTCCTTTCCCAAAGTTTGTACTCAATGGAAGTCCAGTCTCTGTAAGATGGATTTTCCCATCTTTGAAGAACACAAGTTGATTTTTAAGAGCTTCTTTATAACTGGTACAATCCTTCTTTGCATGCTCTGGGTCATCACACCATATGCATCTATATGTAAACCCTTCTTTGGTTTGAGGCCTTTGCATAGAAGCCTGCCCCAATGGTAGACCTTTTTCTTCAATCCTGGACATCTTCAATTTTAAATCACGCATACCCTTGATAAGCTCATCCATCGGCCCATCTATCTTAGGAATTGTAGCAGCTGGCTTGGATAAATTCTCAGGGGTAACAGCAGCTATGGGGGTTGCAGAGCCCATCACCATTTTATCCCTCCTCCGCTGCCGCTTTGCTAACATAGTGACTGCATCCTCAACATCATTCCAATCACTCTTTAATCCCTGTTCTGTATTCTTATCCTCAAGGAGGATTTCCAACTTCTCCTGGAGATCTTTCCCAGCTGCTTGCAAGAAGAGCTCTGTCTTTTCTCTGTCCAAAGTTGCACGCTCTATTCTTGACAACTGGGCATAACGCTTCTCAAACTCCCTTAGCAATTCTGTGGCAGAAATTCCCATTTTAGGTTTTGTGACCCATTCCAAAAAAGTTCGTTTGGTCACTCGCTCAGAATCCTCCATGAAGTATTCATCCTTTAAAGCAAGCTTGAACTCCTCCCAATTTCTGCCACCCTGTGCTGTCTGCAATCCTTTTATACGCTCTCTTATTTCAGGAATGCATACCAGCTCGAAGCTTCGAACCATATCCTCTTCAGTCACCCTGTTTAGCTCCATCTCCTTTATATAATTGCGCAGATACTTTGTAATGTCCTTCCCATCAAATTGATCCACCTTTTTCACAATTGATTGTAAGGCTTTGGTCGTGGAAATCTGTCCCCTCTCAGCAGCTTGTTGCTGTTGCATGTACATGGTAAACATTTGGAACATCTGCATAACTCCGGGGTCAAAATGAACCCCCTGGCCCTCAGAATTCTCAGCCATAGCTTCCTTGTATATTTTACCACACTCTCACCCCAGCAGTTTCACGTCGGGTTCACCAAAAGAATGTCGTGAAGTGTGCGGTACAGCCAGGAAAGTACGAAACTTCTAGCTGTGAGAGTGAATGTCAAATCCAACAAGGAATCTCACACACAAAATTTCCCAAGGAGTATTGAACATCACAATTTCCAATGACAAATACATGTGTCAACTTGTCTCAATACATCCTTGAATTCCTCCAGGTGAATGCACAGAATTGCATGAAATCCTTTGAACCATTCACATGTGGGCATAACAAAGTTTTCCAATTTTTCCAATATACATGTGGCCAGCTACATCCATTACATCCAGTGTTCTCAAAACCGTTATTTCGAGATGTACTTTATCACCTGAAAACCTGCCTTAATGTCCTAACATCTCACAAGCAAAATATAGCATTTGGCATAGCTTTGACATACTCATAATTTCCAAAATCCATATGAG
>NC_141086.1:27468697-27498697 GCF_041138505.1 Cibotium barometz
GAAAAAGAAGAAATAAATGGCTTAAGTGGTGACATAGCTGAACTTTACCCACGACTAGACACCAGTGGTGGTGGGCCTATCCCCCGCCCATCAATGGAGTGTGAAAAAAAAAACACCGAACAACCAATTCCAATTGCCCTTAGAGTAAGTATTGGAGTTTAATACCGATATTTCCTCTTTGATGTAAAGGTACACTAATGGAGGTGGATTTTTTCTTAGTCTTGGAAGACTTTGTTGCCAAAACCCACTTGTGGAGGTGGGTGTTTTCTTAGTCTTGGAGGACTTTGTGGAGACTCGGGAGTCAAGCTTTTGGTTTAGTCAATCCAACAGAACTGTAGGTGAAACTGTAGTTTTGTGGAGGCTTTTGTGAGAGGACTCGAGAGTCAAGCTTTTGGATCTTCTCACGTATGCTATTGGATCTTTACTTATGGAGAGGCATAAGTACTATAGGTGGAAGTGTAGTTTTGTTGACATTTTTCAAGTTTCTAATGGGTTAGAGATGCTCCTCACACAACCCCTTTCAAGCTTCGATTTATATGGGTGGAAAACTTCAAAGGGGTATCCTCTCCACTAAATTTTCGTTGCTCATCCTTTACTTCAAAATAAATGGGTAAATTTGAGGTAAAATGCACCTTGTAATTTTTTTACATTTTAATATAACTTTTCAATGCTAAGCTTCTCTCCAGCTTCTCTACTAGGGGATAGTGAGCAACAATGGCCTCATTTCATCTCCAAGCACCCCTCATTTTGTTTCTTGCTACTCTTCTAACTTTGCAATCTCACTATGACTTATTTGGCCCAGCAACGAATACCACTAGTTGCAAGTTTTAACCTCTCCTTGGTTTCCATTTTCATTAACAATTCTAGAGTCTCAACCCCCAACAATAGCTATTTTTTCCCATTCACGTTCTCGCTCATTTTCTAATGGCTGGAAAGGTTTTTTGTTGGGGATATGCACCAATCGACGCATCAATCAGAGCATCTTTGATTTCTACCTTTGTGTCTGTCTAGGAAGGCCCACAAACTTTACTAGTTCGATGTTTTACACATTCCTATATAGCCCAAAAAAAACATTTTGCTAGATAGTTTACTAGAAAAAATGAACATATCTAGTAAAATTACGGATCTAGTAAAAGTGGAACCCTTTCCGATTCTTCATTCTAGGAAATGTTAGCTAGAGGGGTTGATCACCTCACATATTTTTCCCATATTTATTCCCCAATGTATGGAGTCTTGGACACTTTTTATCCTACTCACATGGAGGTTCTTTTCCTAGTCATGAGCTGGTCGGCTGCCTACTTTTAGACATATATATAGACCGCATACCCTCACTCCTTATTCATTTCTTAGCATTTGCGATCCCTCACATACGAGGCCTTCTCCCCTCTTGCTCGGGACATGTATTCCATGTATTCTTGGTTGATGATATTAAGAGCAGGTCTATATACCTGTGTTTCCTCTCCATCTTTCTCTCTCACTCTCTCTCCTATGTTTCCACTTTCCCTTCTTCTGCTATGCATTCTATCACGGTACCTAATCCTCCATCTTACCACTTTTCCAATGCACTCACGATGGCAAGGTGGATTCAAGACATACTCCCCCCAGTCTCTCCTCCAAATGCCAAGATACCCTCACACATCACTTGTTTACTAAGAATTAAAATGTGAATACAAGTGTGTGAGTTGTATAGCATGAACTTGAAAGTGTATATGAATTCACTTAACAATTGGCACTTATAGTTGCATGCCATAGCCATTCGTAATAACAAGAGTTTAATTCCGGTGAAGAGGCTCACAAGGTTTCACTCCAAGTGGTTAGTATTCAAGGAAAACAACCATAAGCTATGTCCTCATTGCATCATAGTCTTCAAGGACACCATCTTGGAGAACTTTGTGAGGAATCAAGCTCTTGGTTCAGTCAATCCAATGGTTTCTTTGTTTTTTTGAAATAAATATGAGATCCTTGATTTTGTGGGTATTGCTTTTACTATGGATCTTTAATGATGAGCTTGCACTTGTGATGTGACATAAGTACTATATGGGAAAGTGTAGTTTTGTTGACATTTTCCAAGTCACTAATGGGTTAGAGATGCTCCTCACACAACCCGTTTCAAGCTTCGACTTATATGGGTGGAAAATGAAAAGATAGTATTGTCCAAAGAAAAGACAAGAAAAGCTAAAAAGAAAAATTGATCGAAGGTGCCACTAAATTTTGCTGCCCATCCTTTACTTCA
The DNA here is from genome assembly GCF_041138505.1 of Cibotium barometz. Lineage (NCBI taxonomy): Eukaryota > Viridiplantae > Streptophyta > Polypodiopsida > Cyatheales > Cibotiaceae > Cibotium > Cibotium barometz. The sequence goes on from NC_141086.1 coordinate 27,470,931, forward strand.
AAATAAATGACTAAATTCAAGGTAAAAAGAACGCCTTGTAAAATTTTTATCTTTTAATATAATTTTTTCAACTTTTTAAAGAAAAAGAAGAAATAAATGACTTCAGTGACACAACTGAACTTTATCATACCACCAATGGTGGGCCTATCCCCCGCCCATCCGTGGAGTGTGAAAAAGAAGAACACCAACCAACCAATTCCAAATGCCCTTAGAGTAAGTATTGGAGTTTGTTGGAAATTATTTCATCCCTAGATGGACTTTCCCATGCATGTTCATGCTTGTATCTGGCTCCATTTGAAGCCTTGTATATGCATCTAGGCACTACATATTTTTTGCTATTTTTTTACCTATTTTTAGGCATCATTTCATCAATTTTTGCATTGTCGACCAATCCTCTGATTTTCTACTGGCCGACTAGCTCCTCTCCCACCTATATAAAGGTGGCTAGGCTTAGCCTCATTATCATCCATCTTTTTAAGCTTCTGTCGTGATAGGCAGCATCTACAGGACCTCCCTCATGCTGCTCCACGTGATGTACTACCTTTTCTGGTGATATTCAGCAGTAGTGATCTTCTTTTCTCCTTTATGCTTTCTGTCCATACACAATGTTGTACAGTTCTTACAGCATTTATTTGTGGATATCACAGCATAGTACCCATTCTTGCATGGTATCAGAGCAGGTAGCATCTACAAGGACCTGTGTTTCTTTTCCTATGCTGTTGTTGACTATTTATAGCATATAGGAGCTGTTTGCTGCTACATTTCTTCATCAGTAACCTGCGTTTTAATATGGAGCTGTGGGACTGTCTCAAGTGCTATGTTTTTTTCTTCCTATAAAGCTGCGTTTTTTCTCTTGGAGGTGATGGCTTCTGGAGATCACCATTCTCCCCTCTCGAGGATTCTCTTCTCTTCCCCTACTCACAGTTCACCTGTGTCCTCTACACAGATACCTATTCCCGATACCCAAATTCCTACGTCCTTACCCACTACTTCTTCTTCTCTCTTGCATCCACTACCATTTACCCACCCCGCCACTTCTCTTGGTTCTCCTCTTCCATTGTATATACCTTCTTCTCTACCATCCTATGCTCCTCCCCAAGTCAGTGATTCTATGAAGCTGACATCCACCAGTCATCATACCTGGTCCTATTATACCAAACTTCTTCTGGAGAGTACTGGTGTATGGACTTCTGTCTCTACACCTTATTTGGTGGATCCAACGTTCCGAGGACAGTTGGATGTTCATGCTCGCCTCATCATCACACATTGCATGACTCCCAACATTAATGCTTGCCTCATCATCACACATTGCATGACTCCCAACATTAATGCTCGGTTCACTTTTCTAGGAGTAATGCACAACAGATATGGCTTGAGATTCAGAGGAGGTATGGTCATATTTTCTCCGTAGAGATTGCCAAAAGTTGGAAGCAGACCTTGAGATGTTGACGATCAGTGATTCTGACAATGTCACTGAGAAGATTGGAGAGTTCTCTCGACTTAAACAACTTGAAGAATTTGGGAGCGCTATGAAAAACCCCATCCACAAGTTACTAGGTAAACTTTCTTCTTCCTTTGATGCTTTCAAAGATACCATATATTTTCGTGAACCTCTCCTCTTTGGAGGAGGTCTTGAGCTACTTACATGATAAGTGCTTGATGAGAGGCAAAGGAAAGCCAGAATTTGCATTTGTTACCCAAGACAAGGGCAAGACCAAAGGTGGACGTAGTGGCAACAACAAGCAAAAAGTCACCACAAAGTTGTCTTCCAATGATGATGATTTTGACAATTCTAACAAAGTCAAGGGTTTCAGCATGAAGGATTATTGTGAGTTGTGTGGCCGACTTGGTCATTCAGAGGCCAAATGTTTTGCCCGACAAGCTGCTTTGCCAAAAAGCTAAAGCAAAGCAAGAGTCCTCCTCCGATGGCTCAGATACTTCACCCACGACAGATGCCTCAGATACTTCACCAGTGATAGAGGAGAGTACGAAGTCTCATGCTAAGATGGCTTTTCTTGCTGTCTATGATCCCCCTGTTCTTTCATCTTCACCAAAGCAGGATGAGTTCATCCTGGTGATCACACAGGGATGGCTCGAAAGATTTTTTGTTGGGAATGTGTACCAATTGACATGTCGATCAAAGCGTCTTTGATTTCTACCTTTGTGTTTGTCTAGGAAGGTCCACAAACGTTACTAGTCCGATGTTCTACGCATTCCTACATAGAAAAAAAACATTTTGCTAGATAGTTTACTAGAAAAAAAATGAATATATCTAGTAAAAGTCCGAATCTAATAAAAGTGGAACACTTCCAAATTCTTCATTCTAGGAAAACACTTGCTATATAGGAAATAAACTAGCAATAAATAACTATATAATAAACTATGTAGTAAAAAGTTGCTATATGACAAAAGTCATGAAAGCATTCACTATATAGTAATTGATCTAGGTAGCTTTTCCTAGACAACAATCTATATAGTAAAATATTACTATATAGTAATCAATAATCAGTAAATTATTGTACAGTAATGTATATAGTAAAATATTACTATGTATAGAACATTATTGCTATATAACAAATCCATATATAAAAAACTACTATACAATAATGATTATTAAGACAAATACAATGAAACTCTAGTTTTTTATTTTACTAAGTGTTATTATTCTAATGATTTCTATATATACTTCAGAATATTGTACTATTATGTAGATATCTAAAGACACACATCTTAACTTTGAGAGAGAGACAAAGATTTAAAGTATTTTTTAATAATCCAAAAAATGAGTATACAAAATTTTATTAAGTGAAACACAAGAGAAATCCATACTGCACAAAGACGTACTTTTGTGAGTGCAAATTAAAGGATCATGTATAGTTGGATAATTATCCCAAAAAAATAAGTATACAAAATTTTTCTTAAGTGAAACACAAGAGAAATCCATAAAGAACAAAGATGTACTTTCATGAGTATAAACTAAAGGATTGAGTGTAGTTAAATAATTATCATTAAAAAATAACTAAATTTTGGTTTAAGTGAAACAGAAGAGAAATCCATAAGACACAAAGGCTTACTTTCCAAGAGAAAATTAAAGAATGAAGCATAGTGTGATAATTATCCAAAAACTAAGTATATAAAATTGCTCAAGTAAAACACAAGAGAAATCTATGAGACACAAAGACGTACTTTCATGAGTGCAAATTAAAGGGTGGAGTATAATTAAATGTCTATCTATAAAAAAACAAATATAGTTATATATTTATTCCTAAATAATAAGTATACAAATTTTGCTTAAGCGAAACACAAGGAAAATTCACAAGGCACAAAGATGTACTCTCACGAGAGTTATGTATATATACATGTACATGTACATGTACATGTACATATATATGTATGTATATATGTTTATGTATTTATGTATTTATGTAGTAGGGTAGTTGGAGGGTCATGTGCCTTTTGGGTTCTCATGGCTTGATCCCTTCATCTAGTTCACGTGCATAGGAGTTATAACCACCATCTATATTTGTATTCGATACGTAAAACCAATGAATGGAATGAATGAATCTCTCTCTGTCTCTCAATCTGTTAATGGCTGTTTTGCCTTAAACATTTGGCGATCGCGATCTTAGAGTTCTAGACTCTCTTACCCATATGCTAATCTTTGTGCAAACTGGTGAAGGTTCCAATCTCCTATCAGATTTGATGGCGTTATTCTCTAGCATGATGGTGCAACATCGTTATTAATGGAAAATGTACTAGATGCATAATGTGTTGGCCGCCTAATGGAAGCCAATACACAAGCTGGGCCGCCATGTGTGCCGACCATCAGCAAGGTTGACCACAAGGGTCTTGACGGACGCACCTGACGAGATCAGTTACGTTGCTGAGAGCTAATCAGAGCAGACCAACGATGATATCAATTTCCATACCACCATCCATGCAAACATCCATTGAAGGGCAACTGAGGGCAATACTTGGCTCTCCTGGACTTCCTCTGTCTCCCTTGCAAGCTCAACCTCAACCAAAGGAAACCCTTGAGCATGAGAACCCACATACATCTCATCATCATTGCTAAAATCACTGTTGGACTCTAAATCATGTTGATATTTCTCCTCAAGTTCCTCGACAGCTTCCTGTGAGATGTCTATCCACCTGATGCTTGAGCATGTCTTTCCTTCTCATGTTTCTCATGCCAAATCACATGTTTCCACTAATGTGTGAAAAATTAGAAAGTTTTTCTCTTGGCCTCTCTAGCTTCCTGGATGAAAATCTGCTTTGGTGATCCGATAGAGTTCAGTTGCAAGATCTACCATGCACCAAACTGTGCATTTATCCCCTTTTCTGCAGGGTTCACACACATAGGGACAGTCATCTATCCGATGATCTCTGTGCAAACATATTGTAAATTTCTTCTTTTTCTTCTCTGCCATGACGTTGTTGGGCAAGACATCCCTCCCCAATCTGAGGAACAGTAAATGACCCCAGATGGCATTTCTGGATGCAGGAGAATTACCATGATGCAAAACCTAGCTTGGCAAAGAACAGCTTCAGCTGCTTTGGCCCCTTCCTCGCACAACACGAAACACCGGGGCTCGGACATCCTGGACAAGGTCCTCAGAGAGAGGCCACATGAATGTCAGATCCCAGATTGGACCTTTGAACTCAAGGATCCGACCTTCCGACTCCTACTATCACACTCACAGTTCACATCTGACACGGGTGGTGTGGGGAGTCCAGAGATCACCCATAACACTCAGATCCACAAGCGGAATGAGAAGCATCCGATCTCGTCACCACGACAATTTGTGATGAAGCCGCTATGGAGCCCACCATATCCAATCCCGCCTAGCGATGTGCTAGACATGTATGTATGCATAGGTATAAACTTGAAAAGGATTCACAGCCATGGCAGGGGACCTCCACTAATACATAACATTTACTGTGTTTAACCTGGCTACATATATATGGCTCACATGACACCAAATCTCATTCTCTCACTCCCAAATGATGTTATTAGCCTCCACAAGATCACCAAATCTACACTAAAGAAAGAATGGACTGAATTACTTAGAAATCTCCTTAGATGTAGCAAGGTATCTGTATTTAATAGAATAGATTGTCTAGAGCTACAATCCTAGAGACTTTCCGCTCTGTTTTTTCCAGCTTCTGCAGATAGCATGATGGAATGAGCTGACCTGGATGTAGTAAAGATGACGAGGTGGCACATCTGAGATGGCCCAGCTAAGTGACCAACACATGGGGGTATGCATACAAGCAAAGAGATTGAGACTACAGGAGATCTCCAAAGTTGGGCATATGTACCTGTATTTCTAGCATGCTGAGAGAATCCAGGGCACTGATTGTGTATGCATGGATTGGGGACCATCCTTGATCATGTCAAATATACCTGGGTTTAGCATGGATTGGGGACCATCCTTGATCATGTCAAATATACCTGGGTTTAGCATGTGGGGATGTAGTTGACCATCTAGTCCTTGGGGATGACCATAATACTTGGTAAGGTGGCATGTTGTAGCAGCCTGGCATGCATGCAAGGTGGGTTTAACCTATGTTGTAAGATGGTTGATAGCCAAAACATCAACCAGGTGCAGCCCCATCAGCATACTCAGCCAAGGGATCCAAATCACATCACTTGGCCTGAGGTGTCATACATCATAGTATATTTAATGATATAATGTATTATATTGTAATATATAATATACATTATGGGAAACCTATAGTTAATTGCAAGAAACAATGGAGGTGATGATGACCTTGCAAACTGTGGCTAAGGCAATGATGACTGGCTGAGGAGGCAATGATGGTCATTCAAGACTGTGGCTGAGGCAATGATGGCTGGCTGAGGAGGCAATGATGGCTGGCTGAGGAGGCAATGATGGTCATTTAAGACGGTGTGGCTAAGGCAATGATGGTCATTCAAGACTGTGGCTGAGGCAATGATGGCTGGCTGAGGAGGCAATGATGGCTGGCTGAGGAGGCAATGATGGTCATTTAAGACGGTGTGGCTAAGGCAATGAGAGCCCTTGCAGATGGAGGCCCATGAGTCCACCATCTTCATCTAGCACTACATCAACTGGGATGATGGTCACTCAAGGCGGTGGCTGAGGTAATGAGTGCCCTTACATACAATGTGGTTATCGGCGGCAGTAGCTGCATAAGTGGTACGATGTGGTTATCGGCGACAATTGCATAGGTGATAGGGCCCCTCAAGGATCAACACTGAGATGCTCCATATATAAAGTGCAGCCTACATGACCGCTCAAGTCCATACTCAACTTGTCCTAAGTTTATTAAAGTCTAGGATACACAATTTTGAGCTAACAGGCTATCAAAGACTTGTGCCTTTGCAAATGAGCCACATTTGGCATACATGTCGACCAAGATACCACTAAGACATATACCTTTTTCAAATCCATTGTACCTTTTTCAAATCCACATTTGGCATACATGTTGCAACCAAGCGGCTGCTACTAAGACATATACCTTTTTCAAATCCATTGTACATAATTCATGTGTCTATCTCTAGGACTCTGCCTTCGGACCCTATGCTAATACAAGCTTTCATAGCAGATGCAAAGGTCACATCACTGGGATAAACACCCTACAATTGCATCTTGTCGAAAAATTCTGACGTACTCTAATCATAAAAACAAAATGAAGTTAAGGAGCTTCTAAAATGAAAAAAGAAAAAAAGAAAGAAGAGAAAGCATTGCTTACTTGCCCCAATGATGCTTACTTCTTGAAGCTGTTGAAGTCCCTCTAGATATGTGCACGGGAGAAGATCTACTCTTATACTCAATGCTTGGTCAACCTACTCAAATCCAAGAATGCCTCTTTTTGATTGAAATTTTCAAGCAGGGAGAAATGCACATAATGTTCATGTTTGGCCCTTATTAGCTAAAAAAATTAATTGGTTTTACCTTGACTATGGTCAGGCCGAACCTTGCAATCAAATCCACAAGCAGAGAAGCCCTTAAACTCTCACTCATTCTCCTTAGCTTTGCCTAAAGAGAGGTCCATCAGAATGTTGAGCAGACTATAAAGGAGACCCATCTTGGTATGGTATGAATTTGATTGTCTGGTTGGAAAGATTACCTTCTAGAGCTGAGGCGTTGGACTGACAAATTCTGTAAAATGGTATGAACAAGGGTATGATATGTCTCCTTCTTCCTCTGCCTTCACCCACACAACAAAGCTTAGGTCTTCGCCCTCTCATCCACAAGAAGGCATCGCCGATGCAAAATTAGTAATGAATCGCAATTAACACCGCAAAATTAGTGATGAATCCTACCTGGGTACAAAGCTGGCCAAAATTAGAATGGGGAATGTTTCTGATATGATATGGCCGATGCAGAGCGTATTATTGTCAAAGAGGTCGGCGTCCTCCCCTTGAGCTCTTCCATGTCCGTCGTTTGAAAGCCCCATTTTCCCTCATCTCACTGGGATGATTTCAGGCGGCACCATTTTCCCTCCAAAACTCAGAGGTTATTTTATTTTATTTTTCTTTGTTACACACATATATAAAAATATGTGTGTATATGTGTGGGTGTGAATTTGTATGCATGTGTATGTGTTTATATATATATATATATATAGGTGTGTTTATCTGTATGTGTATATATATATATAGGTGTGTATTTATATGTATATGTAAGCATATATATAAATATATATATACACACACACACACATATATATATATATGTATGTATGTATATGTATAATATATATATACCTATCAACCCTTTGTTTCTTGTTCATTTAAAAAGAGCAAGGTATACTTTAGTTGAATCTTATAATAGCTTTTATTTTGAACATAAACTATTTGAATTTACAAATTGTGATTCTACAACACATATATAGTCTCAATTGTGATTCTTCTCAATCCATGGAGAGCGCACCATACTCTACAGTTGAGGGTTTGGAATCCAATTTAGAGTTTAGGATTTCGAATATAGGGTTTGGGGATTTCGAACATAAGGTTTGGGGTCTAGGATGTATGGTTTAGGTTTTAGGGTTTAAGATTTAAGGTTTATGGTTTAGAATCTAGGTTATAGGGTTTAGGGTTTATGGTTTGGTGTTTGGGGTTTAGGTATAAGGTTTAGAATCTAGGGTCTAGGGTTTACTTTCGTGTTTGGGGTCTAAAGTATAAGGGTTTAGGGTTTGGTGTTTAGGATTTAGGGTTTGGGGTCTAGGATATAGAGTTTGGGGTTAGGAGTCTACGACGTAGGGTTTAGGGTCTAGGATTTAGGGTATACGGTTTGGGGTAGGGTTTAGCGTTTAGGTTTGGGGTCTAGGGTCTAGAGTTTAGGGTTTGGGGTCTAGGGTCTAGGGTTTGGGGTCTGGGGTCTAGGGTTTGGAGTATAGTGTTTTGAGTTTAAGATTTTGATTTTTAGGATTTAGGGTCTAGGGTTTCATGTTTAGAATCTAGAGTCTAGGGTATGCGGTTTAGGATTTTGATTATAGGATTTGAGTTTTAGGGTTTATGATTTATGCTTAGGGTTTAGGGTTTATGATTTGAAGTTTTAGAATTTAGGATTTAGGGAGACTCTAGGGTTTAGGGTTTAAAGTCCAGAGTCTAAGGTTTAGGGTTAAGGGTTTGGTGTTTGGAATTTTGTTATTACTCTTGGCATGCTTTACCTTCTAGTATGCCTTCAAAGGCATGCTATCAAGATTATAAGGTGCCCAACCATTGATTATGATATACATGCATGGACTTGACCCTTAGCTTTTTATACCTTCTAAAATCTCTTAATTATGAATAATCTCAAGGAATTTTCTTTACATGATGCTCTTCAATATTGGGAAGTTATAGTATAAGCGAGGTCTCAGTATTAATCATTATGTGTTCAAATGAGTTTGTTATCTCCATACAAGCAATGATCCAGGACATGATAACTCTTACTTTGAAGATATTTTTTCTCAATCGCATTGTTAGGATTGATAGCTCAAATAAAAATAGCTTACAATGGCTTTGTGATAAAACATATCAATGTTATTTTATTCATTCACAGTCTTTTGTAGCATTAACAATCCATGCTTATGGAATGGCCAACAGTCTCATGATAGCAAGTATAAGGTGCTATTGAAGCATGCATACCCATTCAAATTCTTTTAGTTCTAACTGAATTTGTCTCATTGGATGGATGTAGATTTGGTACTAGCCTTGGATGCTAATTTGTTCCTTTTTACTTGAAGTCACTCAACTTAACATGGCCATATAGCTCCATATGGAGTTAACACTTGGGTTTAAAGATGTAAACTCCATTTTTACTTGTATCCTTTGCTATTACAAATTTCATATTAGTCCCTTAGTAAAAAAGTGGGTTCATCTTTGGTTTAACAAACTTTATGTCTCTCTTTCATCCCCTCTGTGTCTCTCCTTCTCTCACCATTTTCCTCTTCTCGCTGTCTCTCTTTCATCCTCCCTCTATTTATCAATCTCTCTCTTCTTATGTCTCACAGACTATGATAGACACATGTGCACACACACACCCTCTTCTTCTTATGTCTCATTGACTATAATAGACACATGTGCACACACATACCCTCTTCTTCTCATTATCTCTATATCCTCTCTGTGTCTCTCTTTCATCCTCCCTCTATTTCTCAATCTCCCTCTTCGCATAGACTATAATAGACACATGCACACACACACACACACACACACCCTCTTCTTCTCATTATCTCTATACCCTCTCCTCTCTCTCTCTCTCTCTCTCTATATATATATATATATATATATATATATATATATATATATATATATATATTTATTTATACACACACACATGTACAATGTGAGTGTGTTTCTCTCCCCTTATCTTCCTCTAACTATATATATATATATATATATTTATTTATTTATTTATATTTATTTATTTATACACACACACACACATTGTAAATGTGTGTGTGTGTGTGTGTTTCTCTCCCCTTATCTTCCTCTGACTCTGTCTCACACACACGCATCCTCTTGGTCTCTCTCTCTCTCTCTCTCTCTCTCTCTCTCTCTCTCTCTCTCTCTCTCTCTCTCTCTCTCTCTCTCTCTCTCTCTCTCTCTCTCTCTCTCTCTCTCTATATATATATATATATATATATATATATCCTTACTCTTCCCCTTTCTCTTTCTCTCTATAACTCTATCTCCCCTTGTCTCTATCTCTACCTTGATGTATCCTTTCATCCTCCCATTATTTCTCAATCTCTCTCATTTTATGTCTTATAGAGTCTCATAGACATGCGTGCACACACCCTCACATGCACGCTCCCCCCTCCCCCCTTTCCCTCTCTCTATCCCCCCTATCTCTCTACCTCCATGTCTCATTTCTTCTATCCCTTTCCCTTAATCTTTTTTTTCTAGGGTCATGCATTGAATTTTATGTCTAATGTGCGTGTACACATGTGCGCGTGAGTGTGTGTGTGTGTGTGTGTGTGTGTGTGTGTGTGTGTGAGAGAGAGAGAGAGAGAGAGAGAGAGAGAGAGTATCTAAATGTATATGTGGGTGTGTTTGTGTGTGATTGAGATAAATAAATTGATGAAGTAAGCTAATAAAAGTGAATGTGTGTGTGCGCATGTGTGTGTGTGTCTCTGAGAGAGAGAGAGAGAGAGAGAAGCATTTTTCAATATTATTTATGGGATGACTCTCTTTTAGGATCGAGAGAGGCATCTTTAAAACTATATGTGTGTGTGTGTCTCTGAGAGAGAGAGAGAGAGAGAGAGAAGCATTTTTCAATATTATTTATGGGATGACTCTCTTTTAGGATCGAGAGAGGCATCTTTAAAACTATATGTGGGATGACCCTCTTTTAGAATTAAGGCAAGTCTCAAATTAAAGCAACATTCAATTAGGCACATCTAATATAATTATACACAAGCATAATTAGGTACACATACATGTAGAAAGTTTGGAATTTAAAAATGCTTTGTTAGACCACCTTGCTTACATGTGATGATCAAATGAGCATCCTCCTACCTATACACCATCCACCACAAGCTCACCAATTTATCATTAATTTCATACATTCATGCCCACGAATTACTATCTCAAATTTTAACTATTTACTTATGTAAGTGCTAGAACATGTCATTAGCCTTGGTTCACAAATTTGAAGAGATATCATACATTCATGCCCACGAATTATTATCTCAAATTTTAACTATTTACTTATGTAAGTGCTAGAACATGTCATAAGCCTTGGTACCATCATACATTTTTCAAGTTGAGGATTTTTAGTAATCCTCATTCTCAAAGTCTTTGAGATGGTTTAATGTCTTTGAGATGTCTCTCTCTCTCTCTCTCAACCCTCACTCTTTCCCTTCACCTCTCTACTTCTCACTATCTTTTTATCCTCTGGAGAGAAAAATACTCTTTGACTTGTGGGTAAAAGAAACATGGATTTGATAAACCGCTTTTGGGTTTTTGATGGTTTTGGAAAGTGGTTTTCTACCTTCCTTTAACTTGTGGGTAAAAGAAACATGGATTTTGGTTATCCATGACAAAAATAGATAAACCACTTTTGGGTTTCTGATGGTTTTGTAAAGTGGTTTTCTACCTTTCTTCGACTTGTGGGTAAAAGAAACATGGATTTTGGTTATCCAAATGATAAAAACAAATAAACCACTTTTGGGTTTCTGATGGTTTTAGAAAGTGGTTTTCTACCTTTCTTTGGCTTGTGGGTAAAGAAACATGGATTTTGGTTATCCAATAGACAAAAACAATCGTTCCTTTGAACCTTAGCCTTTCGTTGCAATTTATGAGTGGAAAACTTCTCTTAAATTTCAAAGCTTCTTTGTCTTTTGGTTATTCATTGCCTTCAAACTTTGCTATCAATCTTAGCTTTGATACCAATGTTGGAGGGTGGAAAGAACCCACTAGAATAATTGCAAAGTATTAATCACAAAGCATAAAATATAAATTGTACATAACATAAGATTGGGTCCAATTTGCTCCCATACAAAGCCCACACCTCTGCTTGGTGTATTTAAATTATATTGCTTGAAATAATTTGTGGGGCTCAAAATAGTGTCCACTTTTACAAATATATCAACTTCTTCAAAAATAGCTTTGCTTTACTGGACGTGCAAGCCAATCTACTTAAAAACTAGTGGAAACCTTGAACCTTATAAATATGTACATCGCTTGTAAAATCAAATATGTACATGGGAGGTTTCACATGTCCTAATAAATTTATACATTGATAATAAATACAAATAATATCCAAAATGAAATAATGACATCATGCATTGTCACAAAATCAAATAATATTAGTGGACACCCAAAATTGAGTGTCTCAAAATATTCTTGACCACACCACCAGCTCGCCTCCATTATTCAATCCAAGGATTTGCACTTACATCAACTATGCCAATCGATTAATAAATTCATTGATTAAAAATACAAATAACCATACAAAAATCATAATATTAAGATGAAGCAACTAATACTCCCATGCATGTATAGAGTCACCTGTGTACACGTAAAGTAAGCTATGATCATCTAGATTTAGAAAGGTGTCCCAATCTAAATCCATCTAGGAGAATTCATAAATAATGGAAAACATGGGAATATGTAATAAAGCAATTATATATGCCTAGGCACATGGAGCTTGGGTCCCAAGAGCATAAATTTGGGGCATGGGCATATTGATTAGCCAATGTGAAATGATCGGGCATTATAAAGTGACCTTGGTCTAGGCTATTGTACCCTTTTACCATCATTTGATAGACATCTTGTCTTCGTGAAGCTTATGCCCAAGCTTTCATAGCTGATTCATGGCAATCTTTCCATATCTAGGTGCTACTCCCTAGGATGAGTGGGACATGTGTGTACTCCATGTTCATGAGTGCAAACTCCTAGGCCCTTTCATTGCATTAGTATCAGAACCATGGATTATCTTTATTGCATTGATATTAGAGCCATGGATTCTCTTCATTGCATTGGTATTAGAGCCATGGATTCTCTTCATTGCAAAATATAAAATTCCATGAATTAACTCCTCATAACACTTACATGCTGGCCAACTTTTTGATGAAACTTTGCCATGTGATTAGACACTACTAGTGGGCCTATCCCTTGCCCATTTGTGGAGTGTGCAAAAAGGAAGAACATCGAGGTGGCCACCATGGGTAGAACCAGCCACTTCAACATTGTGTAGCTTCTGGGCTTCTGTTGAGAGACATCCCATCATATGCTGGTCTATGAGTAAATAAACAGGAGCTCTCTTGATCGCTGGCTCTTCGAGGCTGAGCAATTTCTCGATTGGGTTAGCCGCTTCAAAGTGGCGCTAGGCATATCCCACAGCCTAGCCTATCTACACGAAGGTTGCTCACAGACCATCCTACACCTTGACATCAAACCCCATAACATCCTCCTAGACGAGGACTTTGAGCCCACACTGGCAGATTTTGGCTTGGCCAAGCTCATGGCTAGGGATGCGTCTCACGTGGTGACTGCCCTAAGGGGAACTCCTGGCTACATAGCTCCAGAGATGTTCTGGTGCATGGCACCTGTGAGCAAGGAATGTGACATCTATAGCTTGGGCATGGTGTTGCTAGAGATGGTGGGCGGGTGGAAAAACATAGACTTGGCATTGCTGATGGTGGCAGAAAATGCAGCTAGTACTGAAGACCTACCTCAGGGGAGTATTCAACCAGTGGTGGAAGAAGACGAGGAACAATAGCATTTTGCGAGCTGGACCGCCGAGAAGTGCGAGGAGGGGAGGAAGCTGAAGCTAGTGAACAAGCGGCTACTGGGGGCCTTCTACGTTGAAGAAGCTGGCAGGATGATAGAGGTGGCGTTGTGGTGCATCCCCAGGAGAAACCCAGCTTGAGGCCTTCAGCTCGAACAGTGGTGCAATGGCTGGAGGGATTAAGCATCCCACTAGAGGACCCCCCCCTTTTCCGTAGCCTACTCCCAGTCTCGTGTGAAATCCAACATCTCCCAGTACCTTCAGGGCTCCCACACGTCCTCAACAAGTCACAATAATTAACAAGTAGGTAGCCCCGAACTAGCTAAATTTGACATCACATATTTGTGTATATATATGTATATGTATATGTCTCTGTGTGTGTGTGTGTGTGTGTGTGTGTTTTGAAACATTTATATATAGTACTATAACTGCTTTTACAGATACGTCATACTACTGCCTTACAGATTTTTAAGGGCACCCTCAATGTCTGCGTCTCATCTTCTGCTCTAAAGGATGATTGGTCCCATCTCCATTGATACCCAGTTGCATGCCAGAGTGCAAAAGGGTAAAGACAAGAGCCCCTTTTGAAGATTCACCAACCAACTCATCTCCTTTAGCCCACACTTTGATATCAAGTCTTCCTCCATTGGGGCGCTCCACAATAACAAAAAAAGTTTTTCTTGTTTGGGCTTCTTATACTAGCTGAGAGTTTTAGGTCAAGCTTTACAAATCACCCCTTTGGAGCACACTTTCTCTTGACTAAATTTATGACTCTCATAGATACATGTATGTGTGTGTCTCTCTCACATGCATTCTCTCTATGTCTTTGTCATATGCATAGACATAACCCTCTCTTATACACATACATGTGCACATGCACTCTCTCTTCTCACATCGTCTCGTTTACACTCTCTCGCACATACATAGAAACTCTCTCTCTCTCTCTCTCTCTCTCTCTCTCTCACACACACACACACACACACACCACCCCTTCCACATTCATGTGTGTGACTGTGTGTACGTATGTGTGTGTGAATGTGTCTATATATAATAGTATTATTATATATTTACTATATGCATATTGATTTATATATCATTATTATATATTTAGTTTTTTAATTTTGTATATTTGTATTTATTTATTATATATTTATATTTTACCTTATGAAGTTCATATTTTATTTGTATTTATATTTATATTTTTTTTAAATGTACTTTTATTCTCTCTCTCTCTCTCTCTCACACACACACACACGCGCGCGCGCGCTTTCTCTCTCTTCTCACACACTCTCTCCCACACATGGAAACTCTCTCTCTCTTACACGCTTGCAGATGCATGCACACGCACACACACACACACACACACACAAACAAACATACATGCAGATACAAATTATATAAAATTATAGATTTGATTATATTTCTAAGACACATATATCTATACATACATACATACACACACACACACACATACATGCATGCATGCATATATATATATATATATATATATATATATATATATATATATGTACACACACACACGCGCACACATACATATATAATTTCAATAAGTCAAATTTTAATTTAGACTAAATATTAAAGGGTGGGGATGCATGGTGAGGTGTGCTCATGATGCATCTTACATTTATTTGAGAGTGAGGTGTGCTCACTCTCAAATAAATGCATCTTACATGTAATCTCTCTCTCTCTCTCTCTCTCTCTCTCTCTCTCTCTCTCTCTCTCTCTAAAGTGTGTTGATGCCTTAAAGTCTCGGGAGGATGGCTTAGTGTGGTCAAGTGCATTGCAAGTAGACCAGTGACGTGGCTACGTTGCCAATTGCTTGACTAGAAGTGCCGGGTGGCTGTTGGAGAAGCTAGGGGTGGCATGCTGTGGTTGGTGGTGTTGTGTTGGTATGCCAATGGAGGTTGGTTAGCTTGGTGAGGTTGGTGATGATGTTTTGCAGGAGGATGGGAAAAGTATTGAAGGTGGGCCAGTTCATGTTAGTGAAGCGGTTGGACCCTATCACGGTGGGACCGAGAGTTATGTAGTTGGAGAAGGTGTGGCTTGTGTGGCTGGCTATGAAGTTGGAAGGCCAGTTGCTAGGCATGAAGTGCCGAATTCTTTCTATTGGTGAAGTGGTGGTGATGATGATAGAGAGGCCGAGGGTTATGTTGGTGAAGAGGCCAAAATTTTGGAGTTGTGATGCTGATGATAAAGTACAGTCTCTCTTCTCGGCATTGAGAATCAATCTCTCTTGCCCTCAAGTTGTCTCTCCTATAGCCAAGGGGCTAGCCGTCTACATGAAGGTTTCTCACAGACCATCCTGCACCTCACCATCAAACCCCATAACATCCTCCTGGATAAGGATTTTGAGCCAAAGATGGTAGATTTTGGCTTGGCCACGCTCATGGCTAGGAATGCCTCTCACATGGTGACTGCCCTAAGGGGAACTCCTGGCTACATAACATCATAGATGTTCTTGTGCATGGCACTTGTGTGATGGCACCTGTGTGAGAAAGAAATTTGACATCTATAGCTTGGGCATGGTGTTGCTAGAGATGGTGGGCAGGCGGAAAAACATAGACTTGGCATTGTTGATGGCGAAAAATGTAGCTAGTAGGGAAGAGCAACCTCAAGGGAGTATTTAACCAGTGGTGGCATTTTGCGAGCTGCTGGGCCACAAAGAAGTGCGAAGAGGGGAGGAAGCTGGACTGGTGGAGATAAGTAGGGTTTAGGGTGGTGTACTCTACTAACAAGGCTTGGTGGCAATGGTGATTAACAAAGCACTTTGGAGGTTATCTCTATATTTATAGTAGTGGGAGAGGTGTACTCTACTTTTGCAACAGACAAAATAAATAATAAATTTGATCTTTTTTAATGTTAATAATAAAGGAATCTTTCCTCGAATTTCTACACCATAATAATAAAGGCATCTTTTATACTTTTTTTAACAAAGAGCGAGTATATATTGGATTTTTTTAAATACATGCAATTTTAGATAAGGGGTTGTGTGTTTTGTGGAGCACCTTAACCCTCTCTCTTCTGTCTCTAGCTCACTGTTCCCCTCTCATTTCCATAAGATTTCGAACTGATGAATCCTTCTAACGTGAATACCATTCATCAATACATGACCATGCTCTAGAATATCCTTGTTAGTGAGATGTATTGGGAGCTTTCCTTTCAAGCTTAGTCCATACTCAGCGTTCAACTCGTCGACCGTATATCAAAATCATGTGAGACAAGGATATTCAAAGTTAGCAGACTACTCACAATTCCTTGCATAGAAAACCATAGAACATGACGAAGAATCAAGATTGATTCTTGCCTCAATTAGAACCATCATGAGACCATAAAAGAATTAGCCATTTAAATTAATATTAATAGAAACACCTTACCTTGGGGGGAAGGAGCGTTTGATGATGACTTTCTTGTTCCAACATCATCAAAGGAATATGGAAGGTTTTTATTAGCACATTTTCTCAGAGGAGTTTTCATTCCACATAAATAATTTAGGGAAAATAGGCATGTTACATATTATATATATATATATATATATATATATATAGAGAGAGAGAGAGAGAGAGAGAGAGTGCTATTTCTATGTTCTGCACCTCCTCAAGTTCCCACAGGTGTAGCTGTTGTTTGTTCTACATTCCTTATTTCTTTTTTATTTTCCCTTTCATTCATGAGAATCATATGTATTCTTTCCTTCATTAAAATAGGTTGTGCTTCTCCCAAAACAATATTGATAAAGGAGTACAAATGTAGAAAGCCCACACCTCCCGTGGTTAGATCTAGGACCCCACTAGTTCTCTAGTGAATTTGCATCACACACACACATACACACACACACACACACATAAAGAGAGAGAGAGAGAGAGAGAGAGAGAGAGAGAGAGAGAGAGAGAGAGAGAGAGAGAGAGAGAGAGAGAGAGATGACACATCCCACCGCCGCCGCTAGTAGCAGTAAAACAACCACCATGTAATGTTTCATCATGAAGTGTTTTTTAAATCATGAAGTTTTTTGAACTCCTAAACATTCGTTCCCACATTTAAAAATGTGTCTTTTACATCCTCAATAATTACACCTTTCAAAAAGGAGAAAAGTGGTACCATTTATGCATGCTTTAACTCCTTTATACTTTACTAAATATATGTAATAAATATTACATTTTCTTGTGGTTATTGCAATTCCTAGCAAAAAGGATTAATAGTACAAGAATATATTCAAGAAAGGAGTATTTATTTATTATGAATTGATTTTATGTTGGAATGATATGTGAATAAGAAATTGGAGTAAAAGATTATCATCTTCAATGGGTAATTTATGCGCTAGAAAATAAAAGTGTTATTTTATAATCCTCTAATAACATGTATATACACCATGACAAATATCTTTATAGGGTACAAGTGAGATTAAAGATAATGTAAGTGAGTAAAGTGTTCACGAGTGACGGTGGTATCATCATCAATTCTGTATCCTCGAATAAAATCGTGTTGTTCCATGAGTTGATAAAACTGACTATTGGAATGAAATATGTGAGTGTTGCGAATAGGGATCATGACATGACATGCTTCATGATTGTGTGTCCGAGACTTTGACCATTCATCTTCAGGTTTGTCGTTGAAGATGCATAGTAATGCATCAAATAAGTTAGAATTATGTTCAAATATATAAGAGTGAAAGACATTCCACACCAGAAGTCGAAGAAGTTTGGATAGTTAATAAGGATTGTGAGGTGATGGGCGAGTCATTCTAATGCATACAAGATATTCCGGCAAAAAAAAAATCAAATCTCAAGTGTGCTAGTTTTAAAAAGAAACAATAAATAATTTACCTGTTGGTGGCTCCATTGAAATTGGCATGTATAAGTGGTCAAAAATGTACCCAATTTCTTGCAAAAGCTCTGCAAAACTTTCTTTGGCTCAAAAATAGCAATTTTAGGTAAAGTAGGGATTTTTAGGCCAAAATGAAGCTCTTTATTTTTATTTAAAAAAATTTAAAGAGAAAAAATAATTTGCAAGGCTACAGTTGGATTATAGAATAGAGATAAAAAAAAATAGAGGCTTGAAAGCTTTTCAAATGCTTTAAGAGAAGTTTTGTATCGTTTTAAGTTTTAAAAAAAAGCTCTAAAGCTTAAAAGCTTTAATAGGCTTAAGGCTTCAAAAATAATAAAAAAAGTGACTTGTGCAGAGAAATCAACAAAATACTTTAGGATGCAATTTGCACTGTGCATCGTTGGAAGATGGAGGATGATGATATTGGACTAAAAACTGTAATAACAATGGTTTTGGAGATTGTGTATGAAAGGCAAACAAATCTGTGGTGTCGAATAGAAAGAAAACAGATAAACCACTTTTAGATTTTTTATGGTTTTGGAAAGTGGTTTTCTACCTTTCTTTGACTTGTGGATAAAAGAAACATGGATTTTGGTTATCCAATAGATAAAAACAAGACTTCTTAAATGAACCTTCACCTTTGGTTGGCAATTTATGAGTGAAAAACTACCTTCTCATAAATTTCAAAGCTTCTTTATCTTCTAGTTCTTCACCACCTTCAAACTTTGCTATCAATCTTGGCTCTGATACCAATGTTGGAGGGTGAAAAGAACTCACTAGAATAATTGCAAAGTATAAATCACAGAGCATAAAATAAAAATTACACATAACACAAAATTGGGTCCAATTTGATTTCACACAAAGCCCACATTTGAGTCTTGGTGTATTTAAGTTATATTGCTTGGAATAACTTATGGGCTCAAAATAGTGTCCACTTTTACAAATAAGTCGACTTCTTAAAAATTAGCTTGCTTTATTGGATGTGCAAGCCAATCTACTTAAAAATAGGTGGAAACCTTGAACTTTATAAATATTTTTTATCTCTTGTAAAATCAAATATGTACATGGGAGGTTTCATATGTCCCAATAAATATATACATTGATAATAAATATGGTTAATATCCAAAATAAAATAATGATGTTGTGCATTGTCACAAAATCAAATAATATTTGTCGAAACCCAAAATCGAGTGTCTCAAAATATTCTTGACCACACTACCACCTCGCCTCCATTATTCAATCCAAGGATGTACACTTATATCAACTATACCAATCAATTAATAAATAAATTGATAAAAATACAAATAACCATACACGAATCATAATATTAAGATGATGTAACTAGTACTCCCACGCATGTATAGTAACCCATATACACGTAAAGTAAGCTATAATCACCCGGATTTAGATGGTGTCCCAATCTAAACCCATCTAAGAGAATTCATAAATAATGGAAAACATGGAAATATGTAATGAAGCAATTATATATGCACATACACATGTATGGGCTAGGCACATGGACCTTAGGTCCCTTGAGCATAGATTTGGGGCATTGGCATATTTATTAACCAATGTGAAATGGCCAAGCACTATATAAGTGACCTTGGTCTAGGCTATTGTAGCCTTTTACCATCATTTGATATGATGGATATTTTGTCTTCTTGGAGGTTATGCCCAATCTTTCATGGCTGATTCATGGAAATCTTTCCATGTCTAGGTGCTACTCCCTAAGTTGAGTGGGACATGTGTGTACTCCATGCTAATGAGTGCAAACCCCTAGGTCCCTTCATCATTGCATTAGTATTAGAAGCATGGATTCTCTTCATTGCATTGGTATCAGAGCTATGGATTATCTTCATTGCATTGGTATTAGAGCCATGGATTCTCTTCGTTACAAAATATAAAAATCCATGAATCAACTCCTCAAAGCACTTACATGTTGGTGGTCGACTTTTTTATGAAACTTCGCCATGTGACTAGGCACTACTGGTGGGCGTATCCCCTGCCTATCTATGGAGTGTGTGAAAAGGAAGAACATCGACTAACCAATGTCCTTAGAGTAAGTATTGTTTACTTGAAGTCTACTCCCAATCTTTCATCTTTAATGTAAATGTGCAACTATGCAGGTAGGTGGTTTTTTTCTTGGTCTTGGAAGATTTTGTGAGGAGTCATTATATATGTAAGTTAATATGCATGTATGTGTATGTGTATGTGTGAGGTTGAGTAAGTGTGTGGATGTAAGTGTGCATATTTTTGTATGTGCACATGCATGCGAGTGTGTGTGCATGTTTTTTTTCTGTGTGCATGTGTGTGTGTGTGGTGCATTGTGTATGCGCACATGCACGTGTTTATGTTGGCATACATATAGATATCTCTATTTATATATACGTATATACATACCTAAATAAATAAATATATGTATCTTTGTGTGTGTGTGTGTGTGTGTGTGTGTTCTCTCTCCCACACGTGCACATAATATAATATTATTTGTGTGTGTGTGTGTGTGTGCATCTATGTGTGCTAGGGAAAACAAATGAGCAAATGAGAAACTCTTTAATGTGTGTGTGTGTGTGTGTGTGTTTATATATATAAGAAACTCATTCAATGATTGATGGTGACAACTAATTGTGAGTCCCAATGCATCTAGGCTTGTGGAAAAGAACCTTCCTTTTAAAAAGTTCAAAAATGTGAAACTCTCCTATACACACATACATATATATACATATACATACACATACACATATACATATACATATACATATACATATACATATACATACATACATACATATATATATACTCATTCAATGAGCACATGACTTGATGGTGACAACTAATTTTGTGAGCCCCAATTCATTTAGGCATGTGTAAAAAATATGTATAAAATTTTAAAAAAATCTCCTTTCTCCTTTATGTGAAAGATCTCTCCTTTATGTGAAAGGTCTCTCCTTCTCTTGCCAAGTCACATGTCTCCTTTGCTTGCCACATGGTAGGTTATAAGTAATATATATATATAGAAGGTACAACTGGTAGGTGGGTTTTTTCTTAGTCTTAGAGGAGTTTGTAAAGGTACACCTGTGGAGGTAGGTTTTTTCTTTGTCTTAGAGGACTTTGTGGAGACTTGGGATTCAAGCTTTTGGTTCACTCAATCCAACAATTTTTTCTTAGTCTTAGAGGACTTTGTAGAGACTCGGCAGTCAAGATTTGGGTTTAGTCAATCCAACCATTAAAAATAAAATAAAATTATTGATTTTGTGGATATTGCTGGTATTATGGATCTTTACTTATGGTGTCTCAATTGAATTTTTGCTGCTCGCTCATCCTTTACTTCGAAATAAATGGCTAAATTTGCAGCTTTTCAAAGTCGAGCAGCAGCAATGGCCTCATTTCATCCCCAAGTGCCCCTCATTTTATTTTTTGCCACTCTTCTGACTTTGCATCTCACCAGAACTTGTTTGACCCAGGCATAGTAGCGAATACCACTAGGTGCAGGCTTTCACGTCCCCTTGGCTTCCCTTTTCAATAATACTCTATAGATCTTTGATGATGAGCATGCACTTGTGGGTGATGGGGCATAAGTACTATATGAGAAAGTGTAGTTTTGTTGATATTTCCAGGTTACTAATGCGTTAGAGATACCCCTCACAAAACCCATTTCAAGCTTTGATTTATATGGGTGGAAAATGAAAAGGTAATATTGTCCAAAGACAAGAAAAGCTAAAAAGAAAAATTGATCGAAGGTGCCGGTAAATTTGGTTGCCCATCCTTTACTTTGAAATAAATGACTAAATTTGAGGTAAAAATGCCTTGTAAAATTTTTACCTTTTAATAGAATTTTCCAACTTTTCTAAGAAAAAGAAGAAATAAATGGCTTAAGTGGTGACACAACTAAACTTTACCATGACTAGACACCAGTGGTGGTGGGCTTATCCCCCACCCATCAATGGAGTGTGTGAAAAAAAAAACACCGAACAACCAATTCCAATTGCCCTTAGAGTAAGTATTGGAGTTTAATACCGATATTTCCTCTTTGATGTAAAGGTACACTAATGGAGGTGGATTTTTTCATAGTCTTGGAAGACTTTGTTGGCCAAAACCCACTTGTGGAGGTGAGGACTTTGTGGAGACTCGGGAGTCAAGCTTTTGGTTTAGTCAATCCAATAGAATTGTAGGTGAAACTGTAGTTTTGTGGAGGCTTTTGTGAGGACTCGAGAGTCAAGCTTTTGGATCTTCTCACGTATGCTATTGGATCTTTACTTATGGAGAGGCATAAGTACTATAGGTGGAAGTGTAGTTTTGTTGACATTTTTCAAGTTTTTAATGGGTTAGAGATTCTCCTCACACAACCCCTTTCAAGCTTTGATTTATATGGGTGGAAAATTTCAAAGGGGTCTCCTCTCCACTAAATTTTCATTGCTCATCCTTTACTTCAAAATAAATGGGTAAATTTGAGGTAAAATGCACCTTGTAATTTTTTTACATTTTAATATAACTTTTCAATGCTAAGCTTCTCCAGCTTCTCTACTAGGGGATAGTGAGCAACAATGGCCTCATTTCATCTCCAAGCACCCCTCATTTTGTTTCTTGCTACTCTTCTAACTTTGCATCTCACTATGATTTGTTTGGCCCAGCAACGAATACCACTAGTTGCAAGCTTTAACCTCTCCTTGGTTTCCATTTTCATTAACAATTCTAGAGTCTCAACCCCCAACAATGGCTATTTTTTCCCATTCACATTCTCGCTCGTTTTCTAATGGCTGGAAAGGTTTTTTGTTGGGGATATGCACCAATCGACGCATCGATCAGAGCATCTTTGATTTCTACCTTTGTGTTTCTCTAGGAAGGCCCACAAACTTTACTAGTTCGATGTTCTACACATTCTTATATAGTAAAAAAAACATTTTGCTAGATAGTTCACTAGAAAAAATGAACATATCTAGTAAAATTATGGATCTGAAAAAAGTGAAACACTTTCCAATTCTTCATTCTAGGAAAACACTTGCCATGTAGGAAATAAACTAGCAATAAATCACTATATAGTAAAAACTATGTAGTAAAAAGTTTCTATATAATAAAAGTCATGAAAGTATTCACCGCATAGTAATTGATTTAGGTAACTTTTCCTAAATAGCAAGCTATATAGTAAAATATTGCTATATAGTAATCACTAATCAATAAATTATTGCATAGTAATGTATATAGTAAAATATTAGTATATATAGTACATTATTTCTATATAACAAATCAATGTGGGACAAGATCAAATGTGCGGCTAATCACATAGTGGATAGTGCAGCTTTATGGTGGAGCGTCATCAAGCAAGGACGTGACAAACCGGATTCATGGAAAAGGTTTCAAAGGCTAGTGAAAAAACATTTCTTACCTTCACAATTTAAATCTACAGCTAGGCATCAATGGGATACATTGCATCAACTTGAAAAAGAAAGCATGTTTCAGTATGTGGAGAAGTTTTGGAATACATTACTACAGGCACAGGTTGTGGAGAAAGTCAATGAGGAGGACCAAAAGAGGAAATTCATTTCGGGCCTTAAGTCTACAATTAGGGCCGATGTGAATATGTTTAGACCTCATTCACTTTCTACAGCTATATCTTTGGCAACAAATTCCGAACGCAAAAATGGTTTTCCTAGAGAGGCCAAGTCATTTGAGAGTGACCACTCTAAACCTTTTCATGCTTCAAGAAATTTTCATAAGCCAGGGTTTGACAAAGGCAAGGAGATGGTCAAAGGAGAAACAAATTCAAAGAAAGTCAACGGTGGCAAGCGCAAAGGTCCTCCAATCAAATGTTTTTGATGTCATAAAGAAGGACATATAGCACCAAATTGCCCAGAACGTGCAAAGAATCCGACACCTACGACACGAGTCAATATGCTTGAAGGGGACGACAATGAAGATGAATCGCTCAAGCAAGAGGGTAACTCTGACCCCGACTATTCAGAAGCAGAAGGTAAGCCTCAAGCTCATTCGCTACTCAAAATAAAAGGAAAAATTAATGAGCATGAAGTTATTGTTTCATGACTTTATTTCTGAAAAGGCAATTAGAGCTTTAAACATTCAACCTTCACCTACACATTATAGAGGTAAAGCTGCATTTACTGGAACCAAGTATAATTGCATGCAAGAGGTGAAAGGTTTAACTTTAAGTATCAATTCCTTAATAGAAAAAAAGGGATTTCTTAGTTGCGCCTTTACAAGGCATAGATGTAATATTGGGTATACCTTGGAGACATATGTACAACCCTATTATAGACTATGATACACATAGCATTTGTGTAAGGAAGGACAATGAAAATATTTTCCTCCAATGTCTAGTCAAAGGAGAGACGAGCCCTTTATTGAGTCATACTCAAGCAAAGCGAGCTCTTAGGAAAAGAGAGAAGACTTATATGGTTTGGGTTAACCAGCTTAGCCCTGAGTTTAACACATCCAAAAGTCCAAAACTTGATCCTTATATCTCCAAATTCAGGGATTGTTTTATGGAAGATTTACCTCCAGGATTACCTAAGTCTAGGCCTGAAGACCATAGTATTGACTTATTACCAGGCAACTCTCCACCTTGTAAAGCTCCTTATAGAGTCAACAATTTAGAGCAAAAAGAAATCCAAAAACAAATCGAGGATTTGTTAGAAAGAGGCCTTATTAGACCTAGTAGTTCACCCTTTAGAGCTCTAGTCCTTCTTGTGTTAAGAAGAAGAATGGAACTTTTCGAATGTGTGTTGACTACCGAGCATTGAACAAAATCACTGTCAAGAACAGATACCCTATCCCTAGGGTAGATGACTTACTTGATAAGCTTAGAGGTTCAAAGGTCTTTAGCAAGATTGACTTAAAGTCTGGTTATCTCATCAAGTACGCATGACTGAGTCAGAGATATTCAAGACTGCATTTAGAACCCAGACTGGCCATTATGAGTTTTTGGTTATGCCATTTGGTTTGACCAATGCTCCAGCTACATTCAGTCGTATGATGAATCGCATTTTCCTAAAGTTTCAAAGCTTTGTTGTGGTGTTCTTTGATGATATTCTTGTTTTCAGCGAGAATCGTCAAGAGCATGAGCAACCACTTGGAGCAAGTGTTTAACCTTTTGAGAGAAAATGAATTGTATGTCAATCCTGAAAAGAGTTCTTTCTTTCAAAAAGATATTGAATACTTAGGCCATATAGTGTCAGCTGAAGGAATTCGTGTGGATCCTAAGAAGATTGAGTGTATAGCCTCTTGGCCTACACCTCAAGACATTCATGACCTTAGATCTTTTCTAGATTTATGTAGTTACTATAGGAAGTTTGTCAAGAATTTCGCTTATATTGCACATCCTTTGACGGAACTTCTCAAGAAAACTACATTTTTCCATTGGACCGAAAGTCAAGATAAATCTTTTCTAGTACTCAAGGATGCATTAACTCATGCACCAGTTCTTACACTACCTGACTTTCAAGACCATTCTTTGTGGTAGTAACCGATGCTAGTGGCAAAGGTTTTGGTGCTGTGCTTATGCAAGACAACCATCCTATTGCCTATGAAAGTCGAAAGCTAAAACCTGCTGAAATAAATTATAGTACATATGATAAGGAATTAGCAGCAGTTGTGCATGCCTTGAAGATTTGGAAGCATTACCTAATGGGTTTAGAATTTCTTATCAAGACTGATCAACAAAGCATTAGGCATTTGCTTTCGCAACCGCTTATTTTTTTTAGATAGGCACATCAAATGGACATCTTTCATACAAAGTTTCCAACCCATGATTTAATACCAACCTAGAAAGAAAAATGTTGTTGCCGATGCTTTAAGTAGAAGACCACATATCAACAACATTTCCGCTATTGAAAGTGAACCATTTGTACTTATGAAAGAAACTTATGAAGTAGATCCAGATTTTTCTGAGATATGGATCAAATTGCGTGAAAACAATTGGACACCTCAAGGAAATTATTCTCATAATGATGAATATCTTTTCTTTGAGAAAAGATTATGTGTTACTCAACCCTATAGACAACTTGTCTTGGAAGAGATGCACCAACCACCATTCATGGGACATAGAGGAGTTTCCGCAACACTTCAAGTAGTTTCTCGAGAATTCTTTTGGCCTCATTTGAAAAATGATGTAGCAAAATTTGTAGCTAAGTGTAACATTTGTCAAGCAATTAAAAGCTACAAAGACAAAGCTTTGGGATTGCTTATGCCTTTACCCATTCCAGACCGACCATGGGAACAAGTGTCTATGGACTTCATTATAGGCTTTCCTACTACTTCCAGTCATCATGACATGATTTGGACAATAGTGTGTGGACAGGTTTAGTAAGCAAGCCTATTTCATTCCATGTAAAAAGACACTGACTTCTCAGCAGCAAGCTGCGACCATATTTGTCAAGCAAATCTTTGTTCATCATGGTCTACCCAAAGTGATAGTTTCTGATAGAGATTCCAAATTTTGTAGTCACTTTTGGATTGCTCTTTTCTCAAACTTAGGCACTAAGTTAGATTTTTCTACGGCTTTTCATCATCCTGAATCAAATGGACAGACCAAAGTCACAAATAGCACTATCTTGGATATGCTTAGAGCCTATGTTTCCCAGCAACCTAGTTCATGGGATAAGTACATACATCTACTCCAATTTGCTTATAATAATACTCCTCATTTTGCTACTGGTCGAGCACCATTTGAGATTATCTATGGTAGAGCTTTGCCTATTCCGGCTACTAGACTCTCTCATAAGATTGAAGCTGCTGACCAATATACTCGAGACTTTGATCGCATTTTATCTGCATCAAATATCTTTGGACATTCAAAAACCATCCTCAAGAAGATGCAAAATGGATGCCGGAGAAATTTTTCCGAGCTTATCCTGAGATTCTTCGTTCTTTTCAAACCCAGCAAACCTGCAAACAATTGAGGGCAATTGCAAACTCAAGCAAGAGGGACGTCATGAGAATATATTTTAAGTCCTCTTTAAGAATTTTATTTTCCTCTCTTGAGAAATTTGGGGACGCCTAGGTTACTCTTGCGTCATGCCGGCTAGGTTAATATCGTGGGTGACACCACTATAAATATTAATACGTGCGGTATATGACGTATGCTTGGGGCCGTCTATGATTATTTCAGTTAGGTTTGTATGGCAGGGTGATTCCTGGGGTACTTACGCCTGGTAGTCATGAGTTGGTGATGGTTTGTGCCTGTTTAATATTTGTGGGATTAAT
>NC_141086.1:27503697-27548697 GCF_041138505.1 Cibotium barometz
ATACTTACTATATAGAAAATAAACTAACAATAAATCACTATATGATAAACTATGTAATAAAAAGTTGCTATATAATAAAAGTCATGAAAACGTTCACTATATATAGTAATTGATCTAGGTAACTTGCAAGAAGGGAGGGAGATTAGGAAAGATTAATGATGGATTAGACTCATTGACATGGAGTCCAAACATGGATTAGATTCATCACATGGAGTCCACACATGGATTAGACTCATCACATGGAGTCCACACATGGGTGTAGCTCACCAAGCACACTCATACATGAGGGAGTGTCACTTTGCACATGTGGGGTATATGGGATCCTAGGGGTATAAATAGGAGAGTACTATCATGTATTAGGACGGTCATAAAGTGAGTAAAAAGATCAAAAGGTCCTAATACATGATAGTACTCTCCTATTTATACCCCTAGGGCCCTATATGCCCCACATGTGTAAATGGACCCTAACCCCATGTGCCTAGGTCCATCCCCATGTGCATGTGCACCACTAATACACTTTGTTACAAACCATCCCCTCCTACAATGATTTCGTCCTCGAAATCAAAGGGTGGTCGTGCACAAAACATTTACAAGTGACTATATGTACAAAAGCCAAGAAAAATCACATCCATGACTGAATGTAGCGAAAGACTTGTGCATGAATCATATGACCCCCTGGATCAAATGGAAAGGATAGAGGACTCCTGTCGATGATGAGGCTATATATGCAACCTCCTGAATCGAAAGGAAATCCAGGGCATGCAAAATCCAAGGCAATAGCTCCATGATAATCTGATGCAAGTGGAGTAGATAAGGAACCACTGTCGCGATGACAAATCTAGTCGAGTATCCTCCAGGATCAAAGAGATATGTATGGTTTACACCTCGAACTGTCGAATCTGGAATGGTAGTAGCTCCTGGATCAAAAGGAAAGCTCGACTCCAAAGAGATAGTAGTCCCAGGGTCAAAAGGAAAACTCATGAGCTCATCCTCATGACTACACTCTGAATCTGGCATGAAAGGTATCCACCGAAGCCTCAAAACTCCTAGCCAGAATGTCAAGTGGACCTAGCACAAAAGAATCATCATGTCTACTAAGACTAGAATATGTCGTAGATGCACCTGAATGTCAAGCCACAAATCCACAAACTATGCTCCTCAAATGGTAAAGAATGCATCCAAAGAAAAATGTCCTTACTCCAAAGAATACAAGATCGTGCTGACATCCAAAGGAGCCAAATGAACATAGCTCAAGGTCAGCCTCAAGTAGAGTCAAATGTGAACTCATGCCTCCGTGTGTCATATGTAGCACCACCCAAGAAGTCAAAAGCATGATCCACCATATCGATATATGTATGAGTATGATCCGACCCATGCATAATATCACCATGTGTATGACACTCTATATGTATGTGACCCTCTAAAACAGAAGCTGGATCATCATAAAGATCGTCATTACTAAGCACTGACCAAGTGTCTACACAAGAGGTAAAAGTGATATCAGTCAACTCACTATCAATGGAATCTCCAAGGTCACTAAGGTCATCCTCAAAGGTATAGACCAACTCCATCAATGGTGTCCCTATATGACCTAAATCCCATGATAGATCAATCTCCAATAGAACTGGATCTAAGAAAATACTATTAAAATTGTTGTAATGTGATGAGCTATGGTGGATCAAATGCTAGAATCAACATCATTAACAAAGAGATTAGACGAAGACGTGATTAGTGAGCAATTAACTGATAGCTTAATGTAGGCATGGATAATAAAAAACCATCAAATTTTCATTAGGCCAATGCCTCAATTTATAGAGTTTACATCCAAGCATCTAATTCCACTGATTTCTCCTTGATTCACTTCACCTCTTTTGCTTGATTCCACCTCTTCACTTTTCCCAGAATATCTCCACACCTCCTAAATCTCCTCATGCTACCCTTTATTCTCTCCCAGTAGATTCTTCTCACCTTCTCACAGGTTCTCTCACATTTACAGATCCTCTTTTACAGCCTCTAGCAAAGGGCTTGTTCCCGCACACACCCTATTCACTTGTATATTTCAACACCTTTCCTCAAGTGAATACTCCTAGCACACCTGGACCCTATACCAAGTTTCCCTCTTACTTGATAGTCCGCGAGACCAGTGCCTCAAGTCCCTAAACTCATAGTCCTTGACACACTCTCTCTCTCTCTCTCTCTCTCTCACTCTCTATGTGTCCAAGGCTACTACAAGTGCCCGTGACCTTGACTAAAGTGCTCACACATACATCTACCACATGGCCTACATCATCGGTGGCTCAGAGGTGGTTTTACTTTGTTG
The DNA here is from genome assembly GCF_041138505.1 of Cibotium barometz. Classification (NCBI taxonomy): domain Eukaryota; kingdom Viridiplantae; phylum Streptophyta; class Polypodiopsida; order Cyatheales; family Cibotiaceae; genus Cibotium; species Cibotium barometz. The sequence goes on from NC_141086.1 coordinate 27,506,018, forward strand.
GGACAAGTTACATTGGGTTGTGGGGTTTCTCTCTCTCTCTCTCTCTCTCTCTCTCTCTCTCTCAGAGATTTTCACATGGCTCCTCACTCTTTGGAGCCTCACATCTTCTCTTGTCTTCAGTCTTCTTGTCGTGGTGGCAGCTTCTCTTTATGCGTCCGTGTCTTCTTGTTGTGGCAGCTTCTCTTCATGCGTCCATGTTTTCCTTCAATGCTTCCTTTAGCTTTTCTTCTTGGTGTGGATCTTCCTCTTGGAAAGAGATGTTCTTCTTCTTTCATGGCTGGGGCCATGAGCATGTCCATCAGTTCTTGCTCCATGTGAGCAACATGTTTAAATGTTTTGTTGACAGTTCTTTTGGGCTTTTAATGTATATCTTGTGTCATTATGCAATGCAAACCCAAATCTATGTGGGAGGTCTTACCTCTTATCTTATTCCGGACAAGGACAGTGTCTGGTCCCATTTTTACACTAATGTAATGTGCCCAATACATAATGCATATAGCATTCATTCTTATGTACATTCCCAAATGCAACTCTGGCTGTGAATAATCTTGAATTTGAGTGTGATTTGCAGGCATTAACCAAGGGTTAAATGCAAAATGATGATTACCACAAATTTATCAGCATAATTTTATTAAAAATTACATTAAATCAAGGGTAACCAATTTGTATGGAATGGTTGGAGTATCAAACCATCTCCGAATTGTAATCTGAAGTTATAGGGATCTGTATTAGACCTAATGGTTAATTTGAACCCTCAATTGCACCAAAATATAATGATTAACACTGATTAATCACTGATTAGCAAATTAATCCTCTGTTTTGTGTGCAAAAAACAGAGTATGCGAGGAGCCCAGATCTGAGGCCTTAGGTTCAAATGAGCTCAAATCCTTTCAAGGCCATCAATAGCAATTAGTCTAGTAGAGGATTAAGCCAAGAAACACGAGATTTGACCAAACATTGAATACTTAATCTCTGTTTTACCAAAGTCACCTATGCAGATTTGATGAAGAGCTTGGATCGCACTGTAGGCTTGATCAAATCAAATTCTGACTTCACCAGCTTGTAGAGCATGCTTGAAAACCCATGGGGCACTAAGAGGAATTAGACCCATTGCGACTGGACAAGACAAGATCTAATTTTTTCTCAGAAAAAATGACGCATGCAAATCAACGAAAATCGTGAGCTGTGGTCAACGGTTTGTTGCGCTGATTCGCTTGGCTGGAGCACCAATGAGTTTGCTAGGCTTGCCTAGAAGGGCTTGCCCTAATGCTGCTCTTGGAGGGAGATCAAGCCTCTCCACTGGTTAGGGGTACAGAGGTTAGTTGAAAAAGAGGTGAAAATATATGTGGGTGAAAAATGAAAAGGTAATATTGTCCAAAGAAAAGCTAAAAATTAAAATTGATCAAAGGTTTTGCTAATTTTTTGCTGCTCATTCTTTACTTTGAAATAAATGACTAAACTCGAGGTAAAAAAGCACCTTGTAAAATTTTTGCCTTTTAATATAAATTTTCCAACTTTTCAAAGAACAAGAAGGAATAAATGGCTTCTGTGGTGACGTAATTGAGCTTTACCGTGTCTAGACACTAGTGGTGGGCCTTTCCCCCGCCATCCGTGGAGTGTGTGGAAAATAACACCGAGACCAACCAATGCCAAATGCCTTTACCGACACTGTGACTAGATCGACCGGTACTGTACATGCCCAGCTGGCCGTAATGATGCATCCTCAGGCTCAATTGGATTCAAGCTAATAGATGAGCATGATGCATCCCAAGGCTATAAAGCCTCCGTCCCCTTGATCCTAGGTCAATGCAGCAGCGTGGACCTCCTCCAAATCAATAACACCGCCACTATCTTTCAGTTTTCCGGTGAGTTCAACAACACCGCCATCTCACTAGAGCGTTCTATGCACATGTTCTTGTCTACTTGCAATTGCATTACTGTAATCTTCAACCACAACTAATCCTTGTGCTTCCCTATTACAAATTATCGGCTGAGCCTTTCAATGTCACTCAAAGGACTACTGACAACCTGTCCTACACGGCTTTTTTGAAGGTTGCACATTTGACTTCTGACTCCCATTCATCACAACGTCAGAGCTGGACTAGTGTGCTAGCTTCCTCCCATTCACATCATCAGATCCGGACTATAATTGTACACCTAGCTTCCACCTCTGCCATTTCCCTTGCCTGTGTAGCAGCTCTAGCTTTGTATGGCTGCAGGAGATTCATTAGAAGAGGTGCGGGCATTAAGTTCAACAGCAGTAACCTTGGTGGGGATAAAGAGTACTTGACGCTCATTTTGCCCACATTACCCCACCACTAGGTTTTCTTTTAAAGAACTGCACAAGAAGGCAATGCATGGATTTAACAAATTGTTGGGTGCAGGTGGGATGGGTTTAGTGTATGTTGGTGCTCTTCTCCATGGCAAGAAAATAGCAGTGAAGAAGCTCGACATCATCCTCTAAGGGATTTTTGACAGAGGTGGCCACCCTGGGTAGAACTAGCCACTTCAACATTGTGTAGCTTCTGGGCTTCTGTTGGGAGACATCCCATCATATGCTGGTCTATGAGTAAATAAATAGGAGCTCTCTTGATTGCTGGTCTATAAGTAAATAAACAGGAGCTCTCTTGATCCCTGGCTCTTCGAGGTTGAGCAATTCCTCGATTGGGTTAGCCGCTTCAAAGTGGTGCTAGGCATATCCCACAGCCTGGCCTATCTACACGAAGGTTGCTCACAGACCATCCTATGAAAAGATGCAGGGGGGAAGAGAGCTTGAGCTCTTGCAAGCACACACACACAATCACAAAACCCTAATAGAGAACACACAAGGTGAGAGGCTGAAATCTTCTTCTTCTCTACTCAACACTCAACACACCATATACAAGAATAAGAGTACACACAATATGAAAGGTACTCAACCAATACATACACAGGTTCTCTATAGTGTGAACCCGACTAAATGAGCTGGCGCTATAACTATGCCAGTCTCTAGAATGGCTGTCACACAGCCTGTCATCCCACTGGCCGCATATCTCCCATGATCTCACCAACCATGCCAGTGGTGTAAGTGTGGGGCCTATCCCCCAGGCGGGTCATCAGTGGGGCCACCGCCTCACTAGACGAGCTCGATATCTCAACACTCCCCCTCGAGCTCAACTCCATCTCATGTACACCAAGCGAAGGCCTGAATCTGTGGAGCTTCTCTGTACCCAATGCTTTGGTGAAGATGTCAGCTACTTGATTCTCTGTGCTGACATAAACAAGGTCAAGATCTCCTGCCAAGACCTTCTCTCTGATGAAGTGGTAGTGGACCTCTATGTGCTTCGTATGAGCATGAAAGACTGGGTTCCTGGCCAACTGTATACTGCTAATGTTGTCACAGAAAATGACAACTTGTCTATCCACTGATAGACCCAAATCTGCAAGTAGCTTTCTCAACCAAGCTACCTCACATGCTGCCATAGCAGCTCCTCTGTACTCGGCCTCTGTACTCGATAGAGCAACTGTAGGCTGCTTCTTGCTGCTCCAAGTCACAGCAGCACTCCCCAAAGAAAACATGAAGCCACTGGTAGATCTTCTGTCTGAGATACTACCAGCCCAATCAGCATCTGTGTACCCATGTACATATATCTCTGTCCCAGTCTCATAGAATAGTCCACAATGCAAAGTAGACCTCACATACCTCAGTATGCGTCTCACTGCATCTAAATGCGATTTCCGTGGAACCTGCATAAACTGACTCACCAACCCAACATCATAGCTCAAATCTGGTCTGGTGATCGTCATGTAGATCAAACTTCCTACTATGCTCCTGCACATAGTAGGATCCTCCAAGATCTCTCCTGAATCTGCACTCAACTTGCCATTTTGATCCAATGGCACAGAAATAGGCTTACAGCCTGTCATACCATACTTGGACAACATGTCCAAGCCATACTGTCTCTGCAGTAATCCAATACCATGTGGTGACCTAATCACCTCAATGCCCAAGAAATATCTGAGCTCCCCCAGATCCTTCATCTCGAACTTTTGTCTAAGCAGGATCTTTACATCAAAGATCTCTGCATCATGGTCCCCCCCGTAATGATCAAGTCATCTACATAGATGACAACAAGCACAACTCCTCTATCACCATGTCTCACATATAGCGAGAAATCTGCATTGGCTACATGAAAGCCAATAGTGACAAGATATTCAGAAATCTTGTCAGACCATGCTCTTGGTGCTTGCTTTAAGCCATACAGGGCTTTCTTCAACCTGCAAACATACTCGGGGTGACCCACATCCTCATAACCAGGTGGCTGCAACATATACACCTCTTCTTGCAAATCCCCATGCAAGAATGCATTCTTTACATCCATCTGATGTAAAGACCATTGCTTTGACGCAGCCACTGCTATCACAACTCTCACCGTTGCCATCTTGGCAACTAGGCTGAAAGTTTCCTCATAATCAATCCCATATGTCTGCGCATATCCTTTGGCTACCAATCTAGCCTTGTACCTGTTTATGCTTCCATCACTGTTATGTTTTACTTTGTACACCCACTTGCATCCAATGGCTTTCTTGCCTTCAGGCAATTGCACTAAGTCCCAAGTTTCATTTCCATATAGTGCATCCATCTCCTCATCCATAGCTTTCTCCCAACACACATTTCCAACAGCCTCATCAATGCATGTGGGCTCTACAATCTGCACAACCTTTGCCATATATGCATAGTGATGTGCCACATAACCATCATATGTAAATCTCTGCACAGGGTTCTTCACTCTCCCTGATCTTCGCAGCTTTTCATTCATGGCTTCCATAGCCTTCTTTACACCAGGTGTTCTCATAGCTGGGATCCCAAGCTCCTCATCAAGGCTCATATCTGAGCCACTAGACTCTCCATCAACATGAGAATGCCCTGCAGAAATGTCAGGCATACCAAGGGGCTCAACCACTTTCTCTTTTCCTTTACGTGATGTAGTAATCACATTTGCAGGGATGGTATTATGATGCAGCCTGCCACTCCATGGTCTATCAACAGACCCACTAGATGAGGACTCTCCTGGTCCACTCAAAGACTGTGATTGCTGACCTGCATTCTGTGCAACCACACTTCCACTCACATCAGCCCCAATAGCTTCTTTTTCAGTAGCATACCAGCTGCTCATCTCATCAAACACAACATCCCTGCTTACCCTCAGCTTACGTGTAGCAGGGTTATAACACCTGTATCCCTTTTGCTCAAGGGAATATCCAATAAACACACATTTTTCAGCTTTCGGGTCCAGCTTAGTTCTCAGCTCATCTGGCACATGCACATATGCAATGCATCCAAAGACTTTCAGATGAGACAAATCTGGTTTTCTGCCAGTAAACCTCTCCTCTGGAGTTACATCATGTATGGCTGCAGTTGGAGTCCTGTTCATAATGTATACTGCTGTAGAAACAGCTTCAGCCCAATAGCAATGCGGCATATTCTTCTCTTCCATCAATGCTCGCGCAATCTCAGCAATGTGCCTGTTTTTCCGCTCAGCAACTCCATTTTGCTGCGGAGTGTATCTGCATGTGAACTGTCTCCGAATACCATTCTTCTTCAAAAATTCAGAGAACTCATTGGAGAAGTATTCTCCCCCTCCATCTGACCTTAGGCACTTGACATATTTCCCTGTTTGCTTTTCAACCAAAACTCTGAAATTCTGAAAGTGAGTGAACACCTCACTCTTCTCTTTCATGAAATATACCCACACTTTCCTTGTGTGGTCATCAATGAAAGTCACATAATACCTGCAGCCTCCCATAGATATGGTCTTCATAGGACCCCATACATCTGAATGCACAACATCTAGTGCATTTCTGCTCACATATCTGTTACGTGGAAACACATGCTTTGTTTGCTTCCCAAATTGGCATGCTTCACATATTTTCTGCATACCTTCCACTTTAAATTTTGGCAGCCCTGTCACAATTCCTTTTGTCTGCATAGACTTCAATCTCTGCACATTTACATGTCCAATTCTTTTATGCCATATGTCTGTGTCTGCAACAACTCCTGAACCATTTGCAAACATCGCAGCACTCATTTCAGGCATGTCTACATTCAACGTAAACATTCTGCCCACTCTATTGCCTTTTGCAACCAACCTGCACTTATCTTTGAAATCTTCAACATAACACCCACATCAGGGTTAAACCGAACCTGCAAACCCTGCTCAATCATCTGGCCAACTGAAACCAGATTCTTTGTTATGTTTGGTACATGAAGTACATCTGCAAGGTACTTCACTTTGCCATCCTGCATAGACAATGGCACATCTCCAACATGGGCAATTGGATGAGCAGTGTCATCCCCTGTTTCCACAAAACCTGGTCTTTCCGGGTTTTTCATCTCCTTGAACCACTCCCCATGACTTGTCATGTGGTTCGAAGCGCCTGAATCCACATACCATACATTATCTTTTTGTGCTGCATCAACATTTTCAGACATGGCATTCACAACATGCTGCATAACAAACAACCTTTCATTATCCTCATTATTTCTACTTGAGGATGCATAGTTGTTTTGCTGCACTTTCCCATTTTGCATGTCAGCCTGCTTCTTATAACATTCTGCCTGCACATGTCTAGTCTTACCACAGTAATAGCATTCACGTGCATCATTGTATTGCCTTTGCCAATTTCCACGTCCTCTTTGACTCCCCCTGCCTCTGAATTTGCCTCTTCCACCTGCGTGTTGTTATTGTTGTTGTTGATTCTGGGACTATTGTTGCTGCTGCTGCTCTGCTGGCCATAATTCTGATTACCTGTTCGGCCACCTCCTTGACCGTGTCCACGGCCTTCTCTACCTCGTCCTCTTCCTGAACTCGTGTAGAAGGCCTGTTGCTCTGAACTGTTTTTGCTTTGTGAAGATTGTTGGTCCTCACCCAAGCTCTTCTCTTCGATAATCAGCATAGACACCAAATCTGTAAAGTTGGGAATGTTTTCCCGAGTCTGAATAGACGTCTTGAACGCCTTGTATTGTGGCTCGAGACCACGTAGACAGACTTCCACCTTGTCATCATCATCTACTGACACACCAATAGATGCAAGGGATTCCACAATACCCTTTATCTTCAACGCATAGTCATTCACAGACATGCTCTTTTTCTCCACAGTATGAAGTTCATTCTTCAACTGTATCTTACGTGCCTTGGTATTTGTTTCATAGAGCTTTACCAAGGTGTCCCACGCCTCCTTGGGGGACTTGGCATCCTGAATGTGCCCAATCATGGTGTCCTGTATACTAATGGATAGCCAATACATAACCTTCCTGGCTCCTTGGTTCCAGTCTTTAAACTCTTTCACATCTGCAGCAGTCGGATTTATGTCCGGTATCTCTGGTGCCTCTTCATGCTCACCTTCTATGTAGTCCCAATAGCCTTTTCCCATCAAGAAATTTGTCAACCTGAACCTCCAAGCATGGAAGTTATTCTTATCCAGCTTCTCAGCCACAATCTATGTTATGCCATCATTAGACATCTTGCCAAACACACAATTTTACCAGAAACTGCACTCTGGTTTTTCCTGCACAACTGCTGTATTTTCTGCACAGCGGTACTGCAGTCCACTCAAATGTCACAACCAGTGACTTCAATGTGCATACATACACCCAATGGCAACTGTAGATCTCTTTGCAGCACCCACAGTGTCTGCACAGTCAATCTGTCTTCTTGTAGTTCTTAAAACAGAGTTCTGCAGAGAATCGATGACTTACCCGCAGTGCTCGAAATCGCCTGCTTTCTGAAAAACGGAGGTCCAGACGCAACCAACTCATCTCCTTTAGCCCACACTTTGATATCAAGTCTTCCTCCATTGGGGCGCTCCACAATAACAAAAAAAGTTTTTCTTGTTTGGTCTTCTTATACTAGCTGAGAGTTTTAGGTCAAGCTTTACAAATCACCCCTTTGGAGCACACTTTCTCTTGACTAAATCCTGCTGAATTAGAGGTCCTCTAGGGCCCGAGTCTCATAGTAAGTCTCTGAAAAAAAGAAAACATGGTACAGTATAAGCATTGCCCAATTGTAATCCTTGTGAAATTTACATCACATATATTATTTTACATCACATCTCCTAATGCATGTGCCTCACATATTATATATTTTTTTTCCATAGCAAGAAAGACTATGTGAATAATGCGATGGATCTATTGGATTTGTAAATTAGAATTGGTAGTGTAAGGCCTTGAGGTTGCAAGGGTATGGAATTCAGCTTTTTTGGGGGTTGTATATTAATGATATTTAGCATGACATTCATGGCTTGGTATAGATGGCATGCTTAATTTTATCAGGCATGCTCTCAAAAAAAGATAAAAGAAAAACAACATGAAATGGTATGGAGTTCATTTGGGTAATGTGGCCACATTAGGTCATAAAAGTGCACCAATTTACACCAAGCAAAATAGTGAGTACATCATTAAACATTTGAATTAGGTTGCTTAGTGAAACCAATATTTGCCACAATAAGGAGAGGGCTAGTTTGGCACTCTTCGACCAAGCTTGCAACTAATTAACTTTGGCCATTGCATAGGTTGACTCCCTAGATTGAATGTACGATAGCATCCAAGGTTGGAAAATCATTTACTTTCTCATAGATAGACTATTGTTTACCAAAATTCAACAACTTATCTGCCTCTCTTTTTTCCTTTAGTGAAAATCCATTCTACAAAAATTTTAAAAATATGCAAAACCAATTTTTACAGTTTTCACCTTTTATTTTTCATGATGTAGAAATGTTGGGACATGTGTGTGTGTGTGTGTGTGTGTATTGCACATTTGTGTATGCATATGTGCATATTTGCATGTGTGTGCAGTTGTCTGTGTGCATGTGTATGCATACGTGTGCATGTGTGCATATGTATGTATACGTGTGTATATGTGCATATGTCCATGTGTATGTATACGTGTGTGCATGTGTCTATGTATATGTATACATGTGTTCATGTGTCTATGTGTGACTCTCACATAGACGCATATATGTATGACTCTCACATAGATGCATATATGTGTGCCTCTCACATAGACGCATATATGTGTGCCTCTCAAATAGACGCATATATTTATGACTCTCATAGATACATGTATGTGTGTGTCTCTCTCACATGCATTCTCTCTATGTCTTTGTCATATGCATAGACATAACCCTCTCTTATACACATACATGTGCACATGCACTCTCTCTTGTCACATCGTCTCGTATACACTCTCTCACACATACATAGAAACTCTCTCTCTCTCTCTCTCTCTCTCTCTCTCTCTCTCTCACACACACACACACACACACACAACCCCTTCCACATTCATGTGTGTGACTGTGTGTACGTGTACGTATGTGTGTGTGAATGTGTTTATATATAATAGTATTATTATATATTTACTATATGCATATTGATTTATATATAATTATTGTATATTTAGTTTTTTTATTTTGTATATTTGCATTTATTTATTATATAATTATATTTTACCTTATGAAGTTCATATTTTATTTGTATTTATATTTATAATTTTTTAAAATGTACTTTTATTCTCTCTCTCTCTCTCTCTCTCTCTCTCTCTCTCTCACACACACACACACACACACACACACGCACACACGCTTTCTCTCTCTTTTCTCTCTCTCTCACACACACACGCTTTCTCTCTCTTCTCACACACACTCTCTCCCACACATGGAAACTCTCTCTCTCTTACACGCTTGTAGATGCATGCACAGACACACACGCGCACACACACACACACACACACACAGAAACAAACATACATGCAAATACAAATTATATAAAATTATAGATTTGATTATATTTCTAAGACACATATATCTATACATACATACATACACACACACACACATACATGCATGCATGCATGCATATATATATATATATATATATATATATATATATATATATATATATACACACACACACACACACACACACACGCACACACGCACACACGCACACATACATATATAATTTCAATAAGTTAAATTTTAATTTAGATTAAATATTAAAGGGTGGGGATGCATGGTGAGGTGTGCTCATGATGCATCTTACATTTATTTGAGAGTGAGGTGTTCTCACTCTCAAATAAATGCATCTTACATGTAATCTCTCTCTCTCTCTCTCTCTCTCTCTCTCACACACACACACACACACACACACACCACACACATGCACATGCACCCTCTCTCTCTCTCTCTCTCTCTCTCTCTAAAGTGTGTTAATGCCTTAAAGTCATCGGGAGGATGGCTTAGTGTGGTCAGGTGCATTGCAAGTAGACCCAGTGACATGGCTACGTTGCCAATTGTTTGACTAGAAGTGCCGGGTGGCTATTGGAGAAGCTAGCGGTGGCATGCTGTGGTTGGTGGTGTTGTGTTGGTATGCCAATGGAGGTTGGTTAGTGTGAGGTGAAAAAAAGAAAGAAAACCCTGCCTCTATAGCCCTTCCACCTCGCAAACTTGGAATACACACACACGAACGGGGGCACCACCAGCTCCTCTAGCTGGAAAGAAAATCACTCTCTCACTCTACACCACTCTCCCACACCAGACAGACAACACAATTTAAAACCTATATTTTAGTAAAAATCTTCATCTTTACAGAGTTGGACATCTAAGATGTCCTCTGAACCATCCTCATCCAAAACCCATTCACAATCTGACCATTCCCCCTCATCTATATAGATTACTACAGACCAATAACTAGAGCAACTATTGGAGAACACAATTTCAAAGGGTGTAGGATCCTCAAAATAAATCTCATCGATATCGGGACCTAATTCTAAGATTAAATACATGATGGTAAAGAACACTCCAACAATATATATGTATATACCCGATGGTCACCTTAGCCCGTATAGCTTTCCCTTTGTTTGCTCCAAAATCACTAGCCCTGTTCCTTCACAAAAAAATTGGCCACTGTCTTGGTTGCTATCTGACCTTCCAGTCGGCCACCTTCGCATCTCACCAGGTTCTGGAGCTCTTTGCCTGCACCCACGGCTCTTGATTCTTTTGTCTAGAGGCGGCTATATCACTCACTCACTGCCACAATAGAATCACCAGGACGACCCTCACTTCAGCCCTGCCACGCTAGCTCCCACGACTTTCCTCTACGCTGTGTGCCTTTAAGATTGGCTGGTACAGTAGCGCTGCTTTAATTTACACTGACCTTACCATGCCTTTGTCTTGGCTCTGTCGTTCAGTGCCTCTCTAAGTTTGCAGTGATGCAATCTTTGATGCGCTTTCATCCCCTCCTTTGCCTTCGTGCTTGTTCCATGCCATATTCTCCTCTTCTTTGCTCTGCGGGCCCCCGACCCTCAACACCCTAATCGTGTGTGCCCTATGCCTGTTGATGAGCTACCTTGCTGTGCTTACCAGCCTCACAGCAGCCTCCCTTGCTTATCTACCAGGCTCTATTCCCTCCTTCTTTGCTTCCGCTACCACCGGCACACTGAGAACTCGTCTCAAGCTTGTCGATGTCCCCCACCTGTCGCTAGCAGTCGCCAGCTTTTCACTCTTGCCCAAAAACACAGCGTCACTTCTCCACCATGACCAGCCCTCTGTTGTCGCCAACAACCAGCCTAAGCCACAGCACCTTCTTCTTCACCTACCAAAGGCGGCCTCCACCTATTATCAGCAACTGCACGCCACAGCCTTCGCAGCAGCTTGCTTCTCTTTGCCACCAGCCACCCTTGGCTCTCCTTGCGCAACACCCTGTGCTACCCGCTTCAAAGCTGGCCTCCAAGCAAGAGCACCCCATCCATTTCAACGCGGCAGCCACACGCCCCAGCTGCGCTTTCCTCTCCAGCACCTACCGTTGCGCCCCCCAGAGCCCCCGTCTACCTTCCTTCACGCCTTCTCACCTCTCCACCACCTTCTAGATGGTGAGTTGGCAACCCATAAGGTCTTCCATGTGGCCTCCTACAAATTGGCCATGTGCATCATATAATTTATTTATTTATTACTTCAAAATAATGGCCACCACTTACAACAAACTCTCCTTCTCCTTATGCTTCGGGTCATCGCGCCGCGCCCACAACTTTCCAATACCAGGGCTGCCCCCAGCCTCCGTCAGCTACCTCATCATACCAAACCCAACAATTTCCCGTCGATGCCCTGCTTTAGTAACCATCCGTACACATCACACAGTTGGCATAAAAACTCCAGATCTCTAGGACTTTCTCCGGAAAAAAAAACCCGTGCAAATGCCGGCTCACAACAAAACCACTCAGGCTGTACATTTGCCAGGGCTGTAAGATTCCTCCCCAGCCTTCGAGGCATACAGGAGTAAGAATCTCCCTTTTTGATCTTAAAATTATTCCCCCTCAAAAATAAAAGAAAGATTCTGTTTAAAAAAAGGAAGACCCTTTCCCTAGAATACTTCTCAGGAGTCACGCTGTTTTAAGGATTCAGAACAATGAGTTCAGAAGTGAAAATCGGTGTTTTGGATACCAAGGTTTTGGTCTTCATTTGAGTACGGCACAAAAGAAGTTCTTTATCTATTGGGGAGTTTAAGAAGTTATCCCCCAGATATTGTGAGCCTTATCTGACTTCAAAGAAAGTAAGTGACTTAGCTTACGAGCTTCTTTTATCTCCTCATCTCAAAGTTCTTAATGCCTTCTATAGAAAATTGTGCCAAACCCAAATCATGGAAAGACGGTAAAACTTCAGTGGCAAGCTACCGTTGGCTTCTAAGTTACGCTAGCTCCTTCCTTTATATAAGTCGTAACTTTTACTTGTCGCTCACAGTAATCTTACTCCCATCGATCTCCTTTCTTCCTAATCTCCTTCATGGCTTGGCAACAAGAATTAGTTTTATCCATAATGATTCCTCACCTTCAAGACGCAAGTGAGTCTGTGAAGAAGGATTTTATAGAACAGTATGAGCGCTCACTTTTCCCTCACTTGGGAACTTCTGTAGCGCAGACCAAATGGCGGACCTATCAAGACATAACTAGGGTAACACCCTGGGGTCAGCAGCACTTCCGTAACAATGTCCGCTTGGCCATGGTTATTGAAGCTTTGGGTTTGGGTCCCCGATACTACTGCATCATGAGATCAAGACATCCTGGGTTTTCTGAGCGGGTCTTCTTACTGGCGTGTTTTCTTCCTCATGAGAAGATATGCCTTTACCCCGTTTTTGGCTTGCCTCTCAGAGGTCCTTTTGTTAGAACACCTCATACCACTGAGATAGGCGCAGCAATAACCCACAGAATTATTCCCATAGATGAGTTACCTTATACTTGTGCAGCTTGTGAGGACTGCTTTTGTGACCATATGATGGACGGGCTTATGGAAGTGTAAAGAGTTCCTCTATCTTTACTGTATAAGTTCCGAGAATGAATAAAGTTTAAATCTTGTTCGTATTTTGAATCTTGCTCTCTTTAAGACTTATCTTGGTGGTTAATCTTGATTAAAATTTTTCTCTAAGTCTCATATTCGTGAATCTTGCGAAATTATCACAAGTTGCGAGATGAGGACATCTCGCGTTTTTTAAGTGGGGTAGAATGTAAGATTCCTCCCCCAAAACCCTTTTTGATGTCTAGTATCTTCTTCTATAATCAATCCCTCTTCAGAAATATAAAGACCTTGTTTCTATCTGTTTTAGCCTAGAGAGAGAAAAATATTCTAGAGAGAGAATATTCAGATTTTGAATATTTTTGGATAGAAAAATATCTCTTCTAATTCAGATGAGTTCCCCTGAAACAGAAATTCAAAAAGAATTTTCCAATGTGCAATTGGAATTAATTGAAAATAGCTATAAAGAACCTTAGCCTAAGGGTCTAGATTTTCAGAAATCTTTAGACTATGGTCCAATTAAGGTTCCTATGGACCAATAGCATCAATCCATGTGTAGGGAGGAGATAAATCCAACTTGTAAAAAGAAAATACCCAAAAATGAGTAAATGCTCACATGAGGTGAAGAGTTGAAAATGTACAAGGTTTATTAGTAAAAAACTATGAGCAATATTAAAAATATGACATATGTAAGGAAGGGGAATTCTTTAAAGGAGGTGCATATTTCACATAAGATGAAGAGTTGAAAATGTACAAGGATTATTAGTAAAAAACTATGAGCAATATTAAAAATATGACATATGTAAGGAAGGGGAATTCTTTAAAGGAGGTGCATATTTCACATAAGATGAAGAGTTGAAAATGTACAAGGATTATTAGTAAAAAACTATGAGCAATATTAAAAATATGACATATGTAAGGAAGGGGAATTCTTTAAAGGAGGTGCATATTTCACATAAGATGAAGAGTTGAAAATGTACAAGGTTTATTAGTAAAAAAAACTATGAGCAATATTAAAATGATTCCATTATGACACATATGTAAGGAAGGGGAGTTCTTTAAAGGAGGTGCATATTTCATATGCTTGAATGAGTTTTAAACTCATAAAAATTGAGATATTTCATCTCTCCTCTCTCCTCATTCAAGTCTAGTTCCAAAAAGTTAGCTTAACTGATCTAAAAATGGTCAAATATTGACCAAACTGATTTAGAAAATTCTAGAATCAGTTTGTTTGGTTAGGAGCTCAATTTTTCCTATAAATAGAAGCCTCCCCCTTGTTGAAAAATATATAGTGTTTATGCATCGTTACTCTACTCCACCTAAACCAGAAACTGTGAATTCATTTAATAATTCACTAGTTTTTGGAGCTTCCCTCTTTCTTCAATCCCTATTAGTGGCTCCATCAACATACTTAACCAATTGATTGGTTGGGGGCCTCTACTGTGAACAAAGAATCAAGCAAGTTGTAAGGTAATTAGTGAATATTGATCTTTCTATAATTTCTCAATGTTTCTCTCTTCTCAACCCCTCTCAAGCTTGAGAAGTTTAATTGGTATGGTTTTTTTTTAATGCTATTGAAGTTTGAATAGTAGTGAAGAGTTACATAATGCTATTGAAGTTAATTTTCATTTATGTTTAAATTCTAATGATTTTTATGTAAATTCTCTCTCTCACTCAAGAAATGGTCATACTCATGAACCGTTCTCAATCCAAATCAAGCTTTTCATAAAGCTTTTCCTTAACCCAAGATTAAGCTATGCTTGAGGCCAAATTAATGGCTTTTTTCTATGCTTTTAGTTTATGTATATTAATGATTCAATCCATTATGGATTGATAATCCAATTAGAGATTATTTTAATTATTTTCTTAATGATAAGCATTATCCCTTAGAAAAATTGAGATTTATCAGTCATAGCAGCGGAGCTATGGCAAAATTTTTATAAAAATTATGCATAAAATAATCTCATTCAAAGCATAAAAAGAGGACTTCCTACCATATTCTAGGAATTATCATCCTAGATTAATTGAAAGAATTTCATTACAATCATGGAGAAATTAAATTTTAATATTATGCATAAAGGATAAGTTTTTATATCAAAAGTGTTATTTTTACCATTTTTATTTCATGCATAGAAGTATGCAAAATGGATAAATTTTTATATCAAAAGTGTTATTTTTACCATTTTTATTTCATGCATAGAAGTATGCATAATGGATAAATTTTTATATCAAAAGTGTTATTTTTACCATTTTTATTTCATGCATAGAAGTATGCATAAAGGAAAAATTTTTATATCAAAAGTGTTACTTTTATTATTTTTAATTTTCATGCATAAAAGTATGCATAAAAGAAAATTTTTATATCAAAAGTGTTACTTTTATCATTTTTAATTTTCATGCATAGAAGTATGCATAAAGGAAAATTTTTATATCAAAAGTGTTACTTTTATCATTTTTAATTTTCATGCATAGAAGTATGCATAAAGGAAAAATTTTTATATCAAAAGTGTTACTTTTATCATATTGGATTTCATGCATATAGGTATGCATAAAAGATATTCTTTTTATACTAAAAGTATGATTTTCCTCATAAATGGATTTTATGCTTAACTTAGATGCATAAGAGAAATTCTTTTATTCTAAAAGTATAATTCCCTACCAAATTGAAATCATGCATAAGAAGATGCATAAAAGATTGATTTTAATTTCGAAAGTGTTAGTCTCCTTAAATGGAATTTATGTATAAATAAATGTGTAGAGAAATCTTATATCAAATAAAAGAATTCTCTTTAAAAAAAAAAAAAGATATGAAAAAGGATAAGATGTGATAAGAGGTGTATGAGATGTGATAAGAATTGATAAGATGCATATGGAAAGTGATAGGATGTGATAAGAGGTGTGATAAGAGGTGATAAGATGCTTATGAAATAAGTTAGGATGTGATAAGATGAATTAAGATGTGTATGGGGGGATGAGGTAAGAAGTGTATGTGATAGGATAAGATGTATATGGGTTGTGATAGGGCGAGAATGGATGTGATGTAAAAGATTAGATGTGAAGGTATATGGGGTTATATAAATGGGAATGTGAAAATGGATGTATGTATGTGGATGTGTGGATATGGAGATGGGAGTGTGGATGTATGAACATGAAAATGGATATATGCATGAAGATGTATATGCATAGATGTAAATGTGGATGTAGATGTGGATGTATAGATGTGAATGGATGTGGATGTATAGATGTGAATGGAAATGTGGATGTGGATGTATGTGAATGTGGATGTAGATGTGGATGTATAGATGTGAATGTGGAATGTGGATGTGGATGTATGTATGTATATGGATGTAGATGTGGATGTATAGATGTGAATGAGAATGGAGATGTGGATGTATGTGAATGTGAATGTAGATGTGGATGTATGTGAATGTGAATGTAGATGTGAATGTGGAATGTGGATGTATAGATGTGGATGTATGTATGTATGTGGATGTAGATGTGGATGTATAGATGTGAATGGAAATGGGGATGTGGATGTATGTGAATGTGAATGTAGATGTGGATGTATGTGAATGTGAATGTAGATGTGAATGTGGAATGTGGATGTATAGATGTGGATGTATGGGAATGTGGATGTGGATGTATGTGAATGTGAATGTAGATGTGGATGTATAGATGTGAATGTGGAATGTGGATGTGGATGTATGTATGTATGTGGATGTGGATGTGGATGTATGGATGTGTATGTATGAATGTGGATATGGGATGTGGATGTATAAATGAGGATGTGAAAATGGAGGTAAGCATGTAGATGTGGATGCATGGATGTGAATGTGGATGTGGATGTGGATGTGGATATGGATGTGTATGTATGAATGTGGATATGGGATGTGGATGTATAAATGAGGATGTGAAAATGGAGATAAGCATGTAGATGTGGATGTATGGATGTGAATGTGGATGTGGATGTGGATGTATGGATGTGGATATGGATGTGAATATATGATATGTGATGTGAAGGAATCTGAAGTGAAGAGATGGAAAAAGGAGGTGATTGGATGAGTACACATATACATGGAATGTGGAATAAGTAATGTGGATTAATGAGGAACAATGTGGAAAAATGAGAGTTAATATAGAAACTGTATTTGTAAACTGTTTGTAAATGCTGTTTGTAAATGGATGTTTTATGTCAAGAATGCTGGGGAAGCATTTTGACCGTCTTGTGATTAAGGTCGTGGAGACCTAACTGATAAAGTTGCAACTGCTGACGGAGAGTCAATGGAGGACGTCTCGCGTAGCAAGGTCGACCGAGGTCTTGACCAGCCTCGGTTCGATTAAAATGGTGAGCTTCTGGTACGGTGGATGAGGGACCAAGGAAGCGGCCTATGAGTGAAGCGCTAGGTCACCTGCGAAGGATCCTAGAGGGTGCTGACCATACGGTGCTCGAGCTCTGGGTCGCCTAGGATACCCACGCGTGCGTCGAGGAAGATATTGGAACAAGGAGTAAGAGTTGTTTTGTGAAACCGGGCATGGATCTGGTTGACTGACCTTGCTGGTCCTCAACGGATGAGTCCATGGCTCTTTTATATGGATCTGTTGGTTGATCTTGCTGATCTTCAACGAGAGTCCATCTTGATAAGTGATTATATTGCCGAGTATTATGGGCTAGGAACTATAGAAACGGCCCCTGAGTGGTCAGGTGGTGAGCGTTCTAGTTGCCAATGATGCCATAGATACTCTGATGAAGGAATGATGGAAAATTTGAGAATCAATCGGATAATTTGGAAGACTGTGATCAGTGGTACTATGGTTTCATTAAAGGATTGTTTTAAAGTTAGCTGATGCTAAGAAAAAGGCAATTTTATATTGGGTGTGTAAGTGGTGTGCCTAATTTTATGTTTGCATGAACTTCCGGCTAGGGGGCCTTGGAACTCTTTTCCTTGGTACCCGGGACAAAACCTAACCAAATTCCAAATTAGATCCCATCACTACAGTGGTTGGGCGGTTGGCTAACCCATGGGATCGGATGGGGTTAGGCTGGACTGATGGATCCGTAAATCGAGATTTAATTTCTATTATTACGATAGATGAAGTAAATCCCGGATAGAAATTGTTCTATGGATAGGAATCAACGGCTGTGCCTCTTGATGGGGAAAAAAGCGTTGATCCCAATGATTCAAGTGCAAGTTCTTCCTTGATTTGACCAAGTACCGTTAAAGGTGCAGTCAGATCAGTTGATCCGTAACGATCTTGACTACGTTAGAGTAAAGAGTTATCCTGGTGGAATCGCCCATGCTTTCCGAGTAAAGGAAGTTTTTTCGGTTTCGGTTTTGGACAAACCGACGGATTAGTCTCTTGTCCGGATATCCGTGGGCAAGGCCCCGAATGTGGGACCCCTGTCCCGCGCGAGAAGTGCTACTTCCGCTGCTAGTACCCAAATCCGTTGCTCGGTGGGAACAGGGGGATCTCACAAGGGCATTCAGGGCAAATTTATATTCACACACCACACGTTCCATGTGTACACGGATCAAAAACATCTTTCAGATTTTAGCCTGACATACTTAGCCAACCCCCCAGCCTGCGCGGTAGGCATTTATGCCAAGCAGCAGCATCATACACTTCATCTGTCTTTTGTCCGGGGTATAGTCATCCCCCTCTACCTGCACCTTCACCTCTGTCCCATTTATTATAACAACAAACTGACACACAAACCATAACACCTTCTTCACACACCAAACTCAAATGGAAGCCATATATACATCCCCAATACTTGATTTCACCAAATGCCACCTGGGTCAAACGGCCAGCAATATATGGCCCAAGACCTTTTCATCGTTGTCCTTTCCCCACCTGGGTCAAATACTAGCTGCAGTGATATTTCATCCATCTCCACCCCTCTATTATTCCCATAGTCCTGTAACTCGCTGCACCAATCATCATCATTGTCGAAATATAGCACATCAAACATATTCTCCAGTTCCAACTGGCACCTAACCTCTGCCAATTGTTGGCCACGTATTTCTTGAACTCGCTGCAAGGCCTTGGATACCATTACCTGTTGTTCTGCATCTATTTCCACTTCTGGGTCATCAAAACCCCAGTCTTCATCATCATCCAGCATTTTCAACACTGCATCCTCGGTGCGAGCATTCCAGTAATTCCACATGGTGCAACCTATTCGCAACATTAATAAAGCCAACCCCCCTGTTACAAGAAACACTGCAACAACCTGCATATCGCATGACATTTCATTTAGCAACACAGGGCTGACCAGCGGCAGCTTCACTTCAATCTCTTGGACTTGTTCCCTGACCATATCCACCTCATCACCGCTCTTATCTTCATCATCAGACAACACCCCTAACTCTTTATCCACCACTTGGGCATAGCATCTACTTAATAAGTTTCCACCCCAACACAATAAAGACATGGCCAGTTCACTAATGGCCACCAACAAGCAAGCATTTTGAACCATACTAGCCATAACATTTATACTCACAAAACCTTGCACTTGTGTGGTCTCCACTTCCTGCTTCCAACCTTGGTCTACAACCTGTACATCATCATCCAGCCTCACAGGCAATCTCTGCAACTCCATAACTTCAAGTGAATGGCCATTTGCATTAGCCATAGCATACACACCTTCTGCTGGTAATTCTTCTTCAAGGCTTGAAAAGTCATCCACATCACTAGGCACACTGCTTTCATTCTCCTCAACACTTGTCAAGTCGTCGGTCATCTTATCTTGGACAAGGTCTTCACATAGCAATGTCTCTTCGACACAAGAGAAGGCATCACCAACATTGTCGACTCTTACAAAACCATTCTCTTCACCCGAAGGTGTCACCGTCATTGATGGATCCTCTTGGCCTCTGCCCTCTTTCTCATCTTCAAGTGAAGCACTCTCTTCATTGTCATCAGCCTTCGCAGTATCTTCATCCTCATCTCTTTCATCCGATGTATCGGTCTCTAGCCATATTGTTGGAGGCAATTCCAAGTAGCTCAAATCCACAAGGTATCTCAAAGCCTGCTGGTCTTTGTCATCACTTGACTCTGCTCTTGTCTCCAAGGCTTCTTTACTCTTCTGCACCACTTGAGTGGATTTCATCATCACTAATGCCTCCTGCTGGAAACTCTTCATAGCTGCAAGCTCATCTCTGGCTGCCCTATAGGCTTTTAGGTTCATGTCCTTCAACTGTACCAATGTTATCTCATCAAAGAATGAGACCTTTACATAAGCTCCCCAGACCACATTGAAAGCGGCTTCATAGTCTCCTATCAGCTGCCATTGCTCCTTCAAAGCATGTAGGGCGTTTAAACACAATCCTTGGTCGAAATGTGCCAACAACTGGTATCGGCCTTCCAACTGGATTGCACTCTCCATGGTAATTCAATAAACCACTCTTTGACCTCACCTTCGAATGCTTGGGACAAGAAGCTGGCCTTGACCTCATCACCCCATACGCCAAGAACTCGGCATCTGTCTTCTGCATAAGCTATAAACTCGGCCACATCGCCATATCCATTAAATGGAACAGCAGCATCCACATAGTTTAACCACTCGGCTTGGATGCCAAGGTTCGCCCAATAAACATTCATGGTCATCTTATGCCATACACAACCTTAAATAGACCACTTGAGATACCTGGCCACCTGCAGCACTGCTTCCTCTTTAAGCCACAGCCGATCGTCAAATCGATGTCGAATCCACCACCACCACTTTGCACATCCACCTTAATTCAGCAACCGCCAATTGATGGCGACGAGCTCTTTAAAGCTCCTCAGTGGATTAAAAAGCAGAAAACACCTTCCTTCAATCTCCTACTCTGGGGCATACACCCTCGTAAGAGACACTTGAGCAATCCTCAGTGGAACAATGTCTGAGCAAATCCTCAGTCAAACAATGCCAGAAAAGAGCAGATCCTCAGTGGGGGCACCAGAAGGATGTGAGGTGAAAAAAAGAAAGAAAACCCTGCCTCTATAGCCCTTCCACCTCGCAAACTTGGAATACACACACACGAACGGGGGCACCACCAGCTCCTCTAGCTGGAAAGAAAATCACTCTCTCACTCTACACCACTCTCCCACACCAGATAGACAACACAATCCAAAACCTATATTTTAGTAAAAATCTTCATCTTTACAGAGTTGGACATCTAAGATGTCCTCTGAACCATCCTCATCCAAAACCCATTCACAATCTGACCATTCCCCCTCATCTATATAGATTACTATAGACCAATAACTAGAGCAACTATTGGAGAACACAATTTCAAAGGGTGTAGGATCCTAAAAATAAATCTCATCGATATCGGGACCTAATTCTAAGATTAAATACATGATGGTAAAGAACACTCCAACAATATATATGTATATGCCCGATGGTCACCTTAGACCGTATAGCTTTCCCTTTGTTTGCTCCAATCACTAGCCCTGTTCCTTCACAAAAAAACTGGCCTGCACCCACGGCTCTTGATTCTTTTGTCTAGAGGCGGCTATATCACTCACTCACACTGCCACAGTAGAATCACCAGGACGACCCTCACTTCAGCCCTGCCATGCTAGCTCCCACGACTTTCCTCTACGCTGTGTGCCTTTAAGATTGGTTGGTACAGTAGCGCTGCTTTAATTTGCACTAACCTTACCATGCCTTTGTCTTGGCTCTGTCGTTCAGTGCCTCTCTAAGCTTGCAGTGATGCAATCTTTGATGCGCTTTCATCCCCTCCTTTGCCTTCGTGCTTGTTCCATGCCATATTCTCCTCTTCTTTGCTCTGCGGGCCCCCGACCCTCAACACCCTAATCGTGTATGCCCTATGCCTGTTGATGAGCTACCTTGCTGTGCTTACCAGCCTCGCACAGCCTCCCTTGCTTATCTACCAGGCTCTATTCCCTCCTTCTTTGCTTCCGCCTACCACTGGCACACTGAACTCGTCTCAAGCTTGTCGATGTCCCCCACCTGTCGCTAGCAGTCGCCAGCTTTTCACTCTTGCCCAAAAACATAGCGTCACTTCTCCACCATGACCAGCCCTCTGTTGTCGCCAACAACCAGCCTAAGCCACAGCACCTTCTTCTTCACCTACCAAAGGCGGCCTCCACCTATTATCAGCAACTGCATGCCACAGCCTTCGCAGCAGCTCGCTTCTCTTCGCCACCAGCCACCCTTGGCTCTCCTTGCGCAACACCCTGTGCTACCCGCTTCAAAGGTGGCCTCCAAGCAAGAGCACCCCATCCATTTCAACGCGACAGCCACATGCCCCAGCTGCGCTTTCCTCTCCAACACCTACCGTTGCGCCCCCCAGAGCCCCCGTCTACTTTCCTTCACGCCTTCTCACCTCTCCACCACCTTCTAGATGGTGAGTTGGCAACCCATAAGGTCTTCCATGCGGCCTCCTACAAATTGGCCATGTGCATCATATAATTTATTTATTTATTACTTCAAAATAATGGCCACCACTTACAACAAACTCTCCTTCTCCTTATGCTTCGGGTCATCGCGCCGCGCCCAAAACTTTCCAATACCAGGGCTGCCCCCAGCCTCCGTCAGCTACCTCATCATACCAAACCCAACAATTTCCCGTCGATGCCCTGCTTTAGTAACCATCCGTACACATCACACAGTTGGCATAAAAACTCCAGATCTCCAGGACTTTCTCTGGAAAAAAAAACCCGTGCAAATGCCGGCTCACAACAAAACCACTCAGGCTGTACATTTGCCAGGGCATTCAGGGCAAATTTATATTCACACACCACACGTTCCATGTGTACACGGATCAAAAACATCTTTCAGATTTTAGCCTTACAGTTAGCTTGGCTGAAGGTGGGCCGGTTCGTGTTAGTGAAGCAGTTGGACCCTATCACGGTGGGACCGAGAGTTATGTAGTTGGAGAAGGTGTGACTTGTGTGGCTGGCTATGAAGTTGGAAGGCCAGTTGCTAGGCATGAAGTGCCGAATTTTTTCTATTGGTGAAGTGGTGGTGGTGGTGATGATAGAGAGGCAGAGGGTTATGTTGGTGAAGAGGCTAAAATTTTGGAGTTGTGATGCTGATGATAAAGTATAGTCTCTCTTCTCGGCATTGAGAATCAATCTCTCTTGCCCTCAAGTTGTCCCTCCTAGCCAAGGGGCTAGCCATCTACATGAAGGTTTCTCATAAACCATCCTGCACCTCACCATCAAACCCCATAACATCCTCCTAGATAAGGATTTTGAGCCAAAGATGGTAGATTTTGGCTTGGCCATGCTCATGGCTAGGGATGCCTCTCACATGGTGACTGCCCTAAGGGGAACTCCTGGCTACATAGCATCAAAGATGTTCTTGTGCATGGCACCTGTGTGAGAAAGAAATGTGACATCTATAGCTTGGGCATGGTGTTGCTAGAGATGGTGGGCAGGCGGAAAAACATAGACTTGGCATTGTTGATGGCGAAAAATGTAGCTAGTAGGGAAGAGCAACCTCAGGGGAGTATTTAACTAGTGGTGGCATTTTGCGAGCTGCTGGGCCACAAAGAAGTGCGAAGAGGGGAGGAAGCTGGACTGGTGGAGATAAGTATTGTTTAGGGTGGTGTACTCTACTAACAAGGCTTGGTGGCAATGGTGATTAACAAAGTACTTTGGAGGTTATCTCTATATTTATAGTAGTGGGAGAGGTGTACTCTACTTTTGCAACAAACAAAATAAATAATAAATTTGATCTTTTTTAATGTTAATAATAAAGGAATCTCTCCTCGAATTTCTACACCATAATAATAAAGACATCTTTTATACTTTTTTTAACAAAGAGCGAGTATATATTGGATTTTTTTAAATACATGCAATTTTAGATAAGGGGTTGTGTGTTTTGTGGAGCACCTTAACCCTCTCTCTTCCGTCTCTAGCTCACTGTTCCCCTCTCACTTCCATAAGATTTCGAACTGATGAATCCTTCTAACGTGAATACCATTCATCATATACATGACCATGCTCTAGAATATCCTTGTCAGTGAGATGTATTGGGAGCTTTCCTATCAAGCTTAGTCCATACTTAGCGTTCAACTCGTCGACCGTATATCAAAATCATGTGAGACAAGGATATTCAAAGTTAGCAGCCTACTCACAATTCCTTGCATACAAAACCATAGAACATGATGAAGAATCAAGATTGATTGCCTCAATTAGAACCATCATGAGACCATAAAAGAATTAGCCATTTAAACTAATATTAATAGAAACACCTTACCTTGGGGGGAAGGAGCTTTTGATGATGACTTCCTTGTTCCAACATCATCAAAGGAATATGGAAGGTTTTTATTAGCACATTTTCTCAGAGGAATTTTCATTCCACATAAATAATTTAGGGAAAATAGGTGTGTTACATAGAGAGAGAGAGAGAGAGAGAGAGAGAGAGAGAGAGAGAGAGAGTGCTATTTTTATGTTTTGCACCTCCTCAAGTTCCCACAGGTGTAGCTGTTGTTTGTTCTACATTCCTTATTTCTTTTTTATTTTCCCTTTCATTCATGAGAATCATATGTATTCTTTCCTTCATTAAAATAGGTTGTGCTTCTCTCAAAACAACATTGATAAAGGAGTACAAATGTAGAAAGTCCACATCTCCCGTGGTTAGATCTAGGACCCCACTAGTTCTCTAGTGAATTTGCATCACACACACACACACACACATACACACACACATACACATACACATACACACACACACACACACACACACATAAAGAGAGAGAGAGAGAGAGAGAGAGAGAGAGAGAGAGAGATGACACATCCCATCGCCGCTAGTAGCAGTAAAACAACCACCATGTAATGTTTCGTCATGAAGTGTTTTTTAAATCATGAAGTTTTTTGAACTCCTAAACATTCATTCCCATATTTAAAAATGCGTCTATTACATCCTCAATAATTACACCTTTCAAAAAGGAGAAAAGTGGTACCATTTATGCATGCTTTAACTCCTTTATACTTTACTAAATATATGTAATAAATATTACATTTTCTTGTGGTTATTGCAATTCCTAGCAAAAAGGATTAATAGTACAAGAATATATTCAAGAAAGGAGTATTTATTTATTATGAATTGATTTTATGTTGGAATGATATGTGAATAAGAAATTGGAGTAAAAGATTATCATCTTCAATGGGCGGTTTATGTGCTAGAAAATAAAAGTGTTATTTTATAATCCTCTAATAACATGTATATACACCATGACAAATATCTTTATAGGGTACAAGTGAGATTAAAGATAATGTAAGTGAGTAAAGTGTTCACGAGTGACGATGGTATCATCATCCATTCTGTATCCTCGAATAAAATCGTGTTGTTCCATGAGTTGATAAAACTGACTATTGGAATGAAATATGTGAGTGTTGCCAATAGGGATCATGACATGACATGCTTCATGATTGTGTGTCCGAGACTTTGACCATTCATCTTCAGGTTTGTCGTTGAAGATGCATAGTAATGCATCAAATAAGTTAGAATTATGTTCAAATATATAAGAGTGAAAGACATTCCACCAGAAGTCGAAGAAGTTTGGATAGTTAATAAGGATTGTGAGGTGATGGGCGAGTCATTCTAACGCATACAAGATATTCCGGCCAAAAAAAAAATCTCAAGTGTGCTAGTTTTAAGAAACAATAAATAATTTACCTGATGGCTCCATTGAAATTGGCATGTATAAGTGGTCAAAAATGTACCCAATTTCTTGCAAAAGCTCTACAAAACTTTTTTTGGCTCAAAAATAGCAATTTTAGGTAAAGTAGGGATTTTTAGGCTAAAATGAAGCTCTTTATTTTTATTTAAAAAAAATTAAAGAGAAAAAAATAATTTGCAAGGCTACAGTTGGATTATAGAATAGAGATTAAAAAAAATAGAGGCTTGAAAGCTTTTCAAATGCTTTAAGAGAAGTTTTGTATCGTTTTAAGTTTTAAAAAAAAGCTCTAAAGCTTTGAGCTATTAAAGCTTAAAAGCTTTAATAGGCTTAAGGTTTCAAAAATAATAAAAAAATTGACTGACGATTGTGTGCAGAGAAATCAACAAAATACTTTAGGATGCAATTTGCACTGTGCATCGTTGGAAGATGGAGGATGATGATATTGGACTAAAAACTGTAATAACAATGGTTTTGGAGATTGTAGATGAAAAGGAAACAAATGTGTGGTGTCGAATAGAAAGAAAATAGATAAACCACTTTTAGATTTTTTATGGTTTTGGAAAGTGGTTTTCTACCTTTCTTTGACTTGTGGATAAAAGAAACATGGATTTTGATTATCCAATAGATAAAAACAAGACTTCTTAAATGAACCTTCACCTTTGGTTGGCAATTTATGAGTGAAAAACTACCTTCTCGTAAATTTCAAAGCTTCTTTATCTTCTAGTTCTTCACCACCTTCAAACTTTGCTATCAATCTTGGCTCTGATACCAATGTTGGAGGGTGAAAAGAACTCACTAGAATAATTGCAAAGTATAAATCACAGAGCATAAAATAAAAATTACACATAACACAAAATTGGGTCCAATTTGATTTCACACAAAGCCCACATTTGAGTCTTGGTGTATTTAAGTTATATTGCTTGAAATAACTTATGGGCTCAAAATAGTGTCCACTTTTACAAATAAGTCGACTTCTTAAAAATTAGCTTGCTTTATTGGATGTGCAAGCCAATCTACTTAAAAATAGGTGGAAACCTTGAACTTTATAAATATTTTTTATCTCTTGTAAAATCAAATATGTACATGGGAGGTTTCATATGTCCCAATAAATATATACATTGATAATAAACATGGTTAATATCCAAAATAAAATAATGATGTTGTGCATTGTCACAAAATCAAATAATATTTGTCGAAACCCAAAATCGAGTGTCTCAAAATATTCTTGACCACACTACCACCTCGCCTCCATTATTCAATCCAAGGATGTACACTTATATCAACTATACCAATCAATTAATAAATAAATTGATAAAAATACAAATAACCATACGAGAATCATAATATTAAGATGATGTAACTAATACTCCCATGCATGTATAGTAACCCATATACACGTAAAGTAAGCTATAATCACCCGGATTTAGAAAGGTGTCCCAATCTAAACCCATCTAAGAGAATTCATAAATAATGGAAAACATGGAAATATGTAATGAAGCAATTATATATGCACATACACATGTATGGGCTAGGCACATGGACCTTAGGTCCCTTGAGCATAGATTTGCGGCATTGGCATATTTATTAACCAATGTGAAATGGCCAAGCACTATATAAGTGACCTTGGTCTAGGCTATTGTAGCCTTTTACCATCATTTGATATGATGGATATTTTGTCTTCTTGGAGGTTATGCCCAATCTTTCATGGCTGATTCATGGAAATCTTTCCATGTCTAGGTGCTACTCCCTAAGTTGAGTGGGACATGTGTGTACTCCATGCTAATGAGTGCAAACCCCTAGGTCCCTTCATCATTGCATTAGTATTAGAAGCATGGATTCTCTTCATTGCATTGGTATCAGAGCTATGGATTCTCTTCATTGCATTGGTATTAGAGCCATGGATTCTCTTCGTTACAAAATATAAAAATCCATGAATCAACTCCTCAAAGCACTTACATGTTGGTGGTCGACTTTTTTATGAAACTTCGCCATGTGACTAGGCACTACTGGTGGGCGTATCCCTTGCCTATCTGTGGAGTGTGTGAAAAGGAAGAACATCTACTGCCAATCTTTCATCTTTAATGTAAATGTGCAACTATGCAGGTAGGTGGTTTTTTTCTTGGTCTTGGAAGATTTTGTGAGGAGTCATTATATATGTAAGTTAATATGAATGTATGTGTATGTGTGAGGTTGAGTAAGTGTGTGGATGTAAGTGTGCATATTTTTGTATGTGCACATGCATGCGAGTGTGTGTGCATGTGTTTTTTTTGTGTGCATGTGTGTGTGTGTGTGGTGCGTTGTGTATGCACACATGCACGTGTTTATGTTGGCATACATATAGATCTATTTATATATACGTAATACATACCTAAATAAATAAATATATGTATCTGTGTGTGTGTGTGTGTGTTCTCTCTCCCACACATGTGCACATAATATAATATTATTTGTGTGTGTGTGTGTGTGTGCATCTATGTGTGCTAGGGAAAACAAATGAGCAAATGAGAAACTCTTTAATGTGTGTGTGTGTGTGTTTATATATATAAGAAACTCATTCAATGATTGATGGTGGTGACAACTAATTGTGAGTCCCAATGCATCTAGGCTTGTGGAAAAGAACCTTCCTTTTAAAAAGTTCAAAAATGTGAAACTCTCCTATACACACATACATACATATACATATACATATACATATACATATACATATACATACACATACACATACACATACACATACACATACACATATACATATACATATACATACATACATACATATATATATACTCATTCAATGAGCACATGACTTGATGGTGAGACGACTAATTTTGTGAGCCCCAATTCATTTAGGCATGTGTAAAAAATATGTATAAAATTTTAAAAAAATCTCCTTTCTCCTTTATGTGAAAGATCTCTTCTTCTCTTGCCAAGTCACAGGTCTCCTTTGCTTGCCACATGGTAGGTTACAAGTAATATATATATATAGAAGGTACAACTGGTAGGTGGGTTTTTTCTTAGTCTTAGAGGAGTTTGTAAAGGTACACCTGTGGAGGTAGGTTTTTTCTTTGTCTTAGAGGACTTTGTGGAGACTTGGGATTCAAGCTTTTGGTTCACTCAATCCAACAATTTTTTCTTAGTCTTAGAGGACTTTGTGGAGACTCGAGAGTCAAGATTTGGGTTTAGTCAATCCAACCATTAAAAATAAAATAAAATTATTGTTTTGGATATTGCTGGTATTATGGATCTTTACTTATGGTGTCTCAATTGAATTTTTGCTGCTCGCTCATCCTTTACTTCGAAATAAATGGCTAAATTTGCAGCTTTTCAAAGTCGAGCAGCAATGGCCTCATTTCATCCCCAAGTGCCCCTCATTTTATTTTTTGCCACTCTTCTGACTTTGCATCTCACCAGAACTTGTTTGACCCAGGCATAGTAGCAAATACCAGTAGTTGCAGGCTTTCACGTCCTCTTGGCTTCCCTTTTCAATAATACTCTATAGATCTTTGATGATGAGCATGCACTTGTGGGTGATGGGACATAAGTACTATATGAGAAAGTGTAGTTTTGTTGATATTTCCAGGTTACAAATGCGTTAGAGATACCCCTCACAAAACCCATTTCAAGCTTTGATTTATATGGGTGGAAAATGAAAAGATAATATTGTCCAAAGACAAGAAAAGCTTTGATTTATATGGGTGGAAAATGAAAAGGTAATATTGTCCAAAGACAAGAAAAGCTAAAAAGAAAAATTGATCGAAGGTGCAGCTAAATTTGGTTGCCCATCCTTTACTTTGAAATAAATGACTAAATTTGAGGTAAAAATGCCTTGTAAAATTTTTACCTTTTAATAGAAT
Organism: Cibotium barometz; assembly: GCF_041138505.1. Lineage (NCBI taxonomy): Eukaryota > Viridiplantae > Streptophyta > Polypodiopsida > Cyatheales > Cibotiaceae > Cibotium > Cibotium barometz. Next base: position 27,535,833 of record NC_141086.1, read on the forward strand.
TTTTCAACTTTTCTAAGAAAAAGAAGAAATAAATGGCTTAAGTGGTGACACAACTAAACTTTACCACGACTAGACACCAGTGGTGGTGGGCCTATCCCCCGCCCATCAATGGAGTGTGTGAAAAGAAAACATCGAACAACCAATTCCAATTGCCCTCAGAGTAAGTATTGGAGTTTAATATCGATATTTCCTCTTTGATGTAAAGGTACACTAATGGAGGTGGATTTTTTCATAGTCTTGGAAGACTTTGTTGGCCAAAACCCACTTGTGGAGGTGAGGACTTTGTGGAGACTCGGGAGTCAAGCTTTTGATTTAGTCAATCCAACAGAATTGTAGGTGAAACTGTAGTTTTGTGGAGGCTTTTGTGAGGACTCGAGAGTCAAGCTTTTGGATCTTCTCATGTATGCTATTGGATCTTTACTTATGGAGAGGCATAAGTACTATAGGTGGAAGTGTAGTTTTGTTGACATTTTTCAAGTTTTTAATGGGTTAGAGATGCTCCTCACACAACCCCTTTCAAGCTTCGATTTATATGGGTGGAAAACTTCAAAGAGGTCTCCTCTCCACTAAATTTTCATTGCTCATCCTTTACTTCAAAATAAATGGGTAAATTTGAGGTAAAATGCACCTTGTAATTTTATTACATTTTAATATAACTTTTCAATGCTAAGCTTCTCTCCAGCTTCTCTACTAGGGGATAGTGAGCAACAATGGCCTCATTTCATCTCCAAGCACCCCTCATTTTGTTTCTTTCTACTCTTCTAACTTTGCATCCCACTATGATTTGTTTGGCCCAGCAACGAATACCACTAGTTGCAAGCTTTAACCTCTCCTTGGTTTCCATTTTCATTAACAATTCTAGAGTCTCAACCCCCAACAATGGCTATTTTTTTCCATTCACATTCTCGCTCGTTTTCTAATGGCTGGAAAGGTTTTTTGTTGGGGATATGCACCAATCGACGCATCGATCAGAGCATCTTTGATTTCTACCTTTGTGTTTCTCTAGGAAGGCCCACAAACTTTACTAGTTTGATGTTCTACACATTCCTATATAGTAAAAAAAAAACATTTTGCTAGATAGTTCACTAGAAAAAATGAACGTATCTAGTAAAATTATGGATTTGAAAAAAGTGGAACACTTTCCAATTCTTCATTCTAGGAAAACACTTGCCATGTAGGAAATAAACTAGCAATAAATCACTATATAGTAAAAACTATGTACTAAAAAGTTTCTATATAATAAAAGTCATGAAAGTATTCACTGCATAGTAATTGATTAGGTAACTTTTCCTAAATAGCAAGCTATATAGTAAAATATTGCTATATAGTAATCACTAATCAATAAATTATTGCATAGTAATGTATATAGTAAAATATTAGTATATATAGTACATTATTTCTATATAACAAATCAATGTGTAAAAAACCACTATACAATAATGATTATTAAGACAAATACAGTGAAAATCTGTGTATGTGTGTGTGTGTGTGTGTTGCAATGTGTGCATGCACATGCATGTGTTTATGTTGGCATACATATAGATTTATTTATATATACGTATATACATACCTATAAATAAATATATATATATATGTATGTGTGTGTGTGTTCTCTGTTCCATACAAGTGCACATAATATATATATATATTTTTTTTGTGTGTGTGTGCTAGGGAAAACAAATGAGCAAATGAGAAACTCTTTAATATATGTGTGTGTGTATTTATATATATAAGAAACTCATTCAATGATTGATGGTGACATTTAATTGTGAGCCCCAATGCATGTAGCCTTGTGGAAAAGAACCGTTCCTTTTAAAAAGTTCAAAATATGAAACTCTCCTATACACACATACATATACATGTCACCATCAAGTCATTTGCTCATTGAATGAGTATATATATATATATATATATATATATATACTCATTCAATGAGCAAATGACTTGATGGTGACAACTAATTGTGAGCCCCAATTCATTTAGGCACGTGTAAAAAATATGTATAAAAATTAAAAAAAATATCCTTTCTCCTTTATGTGAAAGATCTCGGGAGACTCGAGAGTCAAGCTTTAGAGGACTTTGTGGAGACTCGGGAGTCAAGCTTTTAGTTCACTCAATCCAACATTTTTTTTCTTAGTGTTGGAGGACTTTGTGGGGACTCGGGAGTCAAGCTTTTCGTTTCGTTAAGTCAATCCAAGCTTTTCGTTAAGTCAAGCTTTTCGTTAAGTCAAATAACCGTCAAAGAAAAAAAAATCATTGATTTTGTGTGGGTATTGCTTGTATTATGGATCTTGGTGACTCAACTGAATTTTCGCTCCTCGCTCGTCCGTATAGGTCTTGCAGCAGCAGGGGCACCCTCGTGTGGAGCGTGGGCGCTGACAATATGGCTGCCATGGAGCTGTAGGATTCCGGCAATCTAGTAATCCTCGACTCCGCTAACCGCACCCTCTGGCAGAGCTTCCAACATCCCACCCACACCTTGGTGCCCTCGCAGAACTTGAATTTGGGCATGAGTCTCACCAGCAACAATTCCCTCTACTCTTTAGCCATGGAAACATGGGGCCTTGTCTTCTCTCTCCTAGGTCTTGCAGGGGTAGCTAACTCCTCATTCTGGTTAATCCCTTCACCTAACAACACTTCTGACAAGCGTATCCAGCAGCTTTCCCTTACTTTCGGCTTGTTTTGCCTTCGTCGGCGGCGGCGGATCTGATGCGCCTGGAGGACGATGGCCGACTTGACTTCTATGCTGTCCAAGCTTCGGTTTTAGAGCCCATCGGCACACTTGATAGCACTAGTTGCTATTATAATCCAGATACATTAGATCCAGTACAAACGGCACATCGTCTGAGCCGGACTGTAATTGTGCTCCTAGCTTTCGCCTCTGCCATTTCAGTTGCCTGTGTAGCAGCTCTGGCTTTGTATGGCTGCAGGAGATTCATTAGAAGAGGTGCGGGCATCAAGTTCAACAGCAGTAGCCTTGGTGGGGATGAGACGCTCAATTTGCCCAGTATATTACCCACTAGGTTTTCTTTCAAAGAATTGCACAAGGCAACGCACAGGTTCAACAAATTGTTGGGCGTAGGCGGGATGGGTTCAGTGTATGCCGGTGCTCTTCTCGATGGCAAGCAAATAGCAGTGAAGAAGCTCGACATCATCCTCCGAGGCGACATGTCCAAGGGATTTTTGACAGAGGTGGCCACCATGGGTAGAACCAGCCACTTCAACATTGTGCAGCTTCTGGTGGGAGACATCCCATCAGATGCTGGTCTACCAGTACATAGATAGGGGCTCTCTTGATCGCTGGCTCTTCGAGGCTGAGCAATTTCTCGATTGGGCCAGCCGCTTCAAAGTGGCGCTAGGCATAGCCAAGGGCCTGGCCTACCTACATGAAGGTTGCTCACAGACCATCTTGCACCTCGACATCAAACCCCAGAACATCCTCCTAGATGAGGACTTCGAGCCCAAGCTGGCCGATTTTGGCTTGGCCAAGCTCATGGCTAGGGATGCATCTCACGTGGTGACTGTCGTAAGGGGAACTCCTGGCTACATAGCTCCAGAGATGTTTTGGTGCGTGGCACCTGTTAGCAAGAAATGTGACATCTATAGCTTGGGCATGGTGTTGCTAGAGATGGTGGGCGGGCGCAAAAACATAGACTTGGCATTGCTGATGGCGGCAAATGTTGCTAGTAGTGAAGACCAACCTCAAGGGAGTATTCAACCAATGGTGGAAGAAGACGAGGAACAATGGCATTTTGTGAGTTGGGCCGCCAAGAAGTGTGAGGAGGGGAGGAAGCTGGAGTTGGTGGACAAGCGGCTGCAGGGGGCCTTCTGCGCTAAAGAAGCTGGCAGGGTGATAGAGGTGGCATTGTGGTGCATCCAGGAGAAACCCAGCTTGAGGCCTTCAGCTGGAACAGTGATGCAATGGCTGGAGGGATCAAGCATCCCACTAGCGGATGCCCCCTTCTCCACCGTAGCCTACTCCCAGTCTCGTGTCAAATCCAGCATCTGCCAGTACCTACAGGGTTCCCACACGTCCTCGACAAGTCACAATAATTAACAAGCAGGTAGCCTCAGATTAGCTAAATTTCACATCACATATTTTTGTATATATATGTATATTTTAAAACAATTATATATAACACTATCATATTTGTGTATATATATGTATATGTATGTGTGTGTGTGTGTGTTTGGAAACATTTATATATAATACTGTAACTACTTTTATAGAAACATCATACTCCTGCCTTACAGATTTTTAAGGGCACCCTTAACGTCTGTGTCTCATCTTCTGCTCTCAAGGATGATTGGTCCCATCTCCACTGATACCCAGTTGCATGCCAGAGTGCAAGAGGGTAAAGATAGGAGCCCCTTTTGAAGATTTACCAACCAACTCATCTCCTTCAGCCCACACTTTGATATCAGGCCTTCCTCCATTGGGGTGCTCCACAATAACAAAAAAAGGTGTGTTTTTCTTGTTTGGTCTTCTTATACTAGCTGAGAGTTTTAGGTCAAGCTTTACGAATCACCCCTTTGGAGCACACTTGCTCTTGACTAAATCCTGTTGAATTGGAGGTCCTCCAGGGCCTAAGTCTCATAGTAAGTCTGAGAAAAAATAAAAACATGGTAAAGTATGAGCATTTCCATTGCCCAATTGTAATCCTTGTGAAATTTACATCACATATATTGTTTTACATCACATCTCCTAATGCATGTGCCTCACATATTGTATATTTTTTTCCCATAGCAAGAAAGACTGTGAATGATGCAATGGATCTATCGGACTTTGTAACATAAAACTGGTAGTGAAGGCCTTGAGGTCAGCAAGGGTTTGGAATTCAGTTTTTTTTGGGGGGTGTATATTTAGTATGGAATTCATGGCTCAGTATAGATGGCATGCTTAATTTTATCCAGGCATGAGCTCAAAAAATGATAAAAGATAAAACAACATGAAATGGTATGGAGTTCATTTGGGTAATGTGGCCACATTAGGTCATAAAAGTGCACCAATTTACACCATGCAAAAATAGTGAGTACATTAAACATTTGAATTAGTTTGCTTAGTGAAAACAAGATTTGCCACACAATAAGGAGAGGGCTAGTTTGGCACCCTTCGACCAAGCTTACAAACTAATTAGGTTTGGCCATTGGATAGGTCGACTCCCTACATTGAATGTACGATAGCATCCAAGGTTGGAAAATCATTTACTTTCTCATAGATATACTATTCTTTACCAAAATTCAACGACTTATTTGCCTCTATTTTTTCCTTTAGTGAAAATCCATTCTACAAAAATTTTAAAAATATGCAAGACCTCTTTTTGCAATTTTCACCTTATATTTTTCATGATGTAAAAATGTTTTAAGTTGATCGTGTACAAAGTGTTAAAAAAAACAATCATGGTTTACAATGTGGGGGTCAATGAATTCATTTATATTCATGGTGTAGTGACATAAAGAAAAAGCAGTGGTGTTTTACAATGTGGAGTTCAATATATTCAATCACATAAAGAAATGGCAATGATGGTTTAAAATGTGGAGTTTAATGTATTCCATGGAGAGTTGCTGTATAGTGTGTCAACAATGATGAGCTCTTGGAGTCATTTAAATTGTTTGCATTCACTACAATATGATGTGTTAAGTTAAGCTTTATGAAAAAGACAAGGTAGGGACCCGCGCTTTGCTACGGCATGAAGTTTTTTCTTACAAATGTATGGCGTATGCAAGTGTGCAATTACATGTGTGTATCCATCTATGTGTGTTTATGTGTGTGCAAGCATGTGTGAGTGAGCGACTGCACGTGTGTATGTGTGTGCAAGCATGTGTGAGTGAGCGATTGCACGTGTGTGTGTGTGTGTGTGTGTGCATATGTGCATGTGTGTATGCATATTTGCATGTGTGCACATGTCTGTGTGCACGTGTACTCGTGCGCATGTGTATGCATACAGTGTATGTATATGTGTGTGCATGTGTCTATGTGTGACTCTCTCATATAGATGCATATATGTATGACTCACATAGATGCATGTATGCGTGTCTCTCTCACATGCATTCTCTCTAAAAAACATTCTCCTGGACATTATTCATCAATCCTTGTAATCTTCATCACCTGAAAATATAAGCCCAATTAATAATTAAATTAATTCCACAAATATTAAACAGGCACAAACCATCACCAACTTATGACTACCAGGTGTAAGTACCCCAGGAATCACCCTGCCAATACAAACCTAACTGAAATAATCATAGACGGCCCTAAGTATACATCATATACCGCACGTATTAATATTTATAGTGCTGTCACCCACGATATTAACCTAGCCGACATGACGCAAGAGTAACCTAGGCGTCCCCAAATTACTCAAGAGGGGAAAATAATATTCTTAAAGAGGACTTAAAATATATTCTCATGACATCCCTCTTGCTTGAGTTTGCAATTGCCCTCAATTGCAGGTTTGCTGGGTTTGAAAAGAACGAAGGATCTCAGGATAAGCTCGGAAAATTTTCTCGGGCATCCATTTTGCATCTTCTTGAGGATGGTTTTTGAATGTCAAAAGATATTTGATGTATTGGTTCCCAGTTCTTGTTGTTGTCGTCTCTTGATCAATAATAGCATTAGGAACTAAGACTTCTTCCTCTCCTTCAACAAGAGGTGGTTCCTTATAAATTGTGGGTGTGAAGGAAGTGTTCCTCCTTTAAAGGGTTTCAAGAGATGAATATGGAAAGAGTTGTGGATATTCCAATTAGATGGCAACTCTAGTCTATAGGCCACATCGTTAATCTTTTCAATAATTTTAAATGGTCCATAGTATCTAGGTGCAAGTTTAACTGCAGGGAATTTTTCCACACTCTTCAATCGTCTCTTCTTAATTCTCAAAAGTACATAATCACCTTCTTGGAATGAAAAATCTTTACGCTTCCTATTTTCTTGAAATGTATACCTCTCTTGAGCTCTTGTAATACAATCACGCACTTCAGATAAAATGCGATCAAAGTCTGGAGTATATTGGTCAGCAGCTTTAATCTTATGGGAGAGTCTAGTAGCTGGAATAGGCAAAGCTCTACCATAGATAATCTCAAATGGTGCTCGACCAGTAGCAGAATGAGGAGTATTATTATAAGCAAATTGGAGTAGATGTATGTACTTATCCCATGAACTAGGTTGCTGGAAAACATAGGCTCTAAGCATATCCAAGATAGTGCTATTCGCGACTTCAGTCTGTCCATTTGATTCAGGATGATGAAAAGCCGTAGAAAAATCTAACTTAGTGCCTAAGTTTGAGAAAAGAGCAATCCAAAAGTGACTACAAAATTTGGAATCTCTATCAGAAACTATCACTTTGGGTAGACCATGATGAACAAAGATTTGCTTGACAAATATGATCGCAACTTGCTGCTGAGAAGTCAATGTCTTTTTACATGGAATGAAATAGGCTTGCTTACTAAACCTGTCCACTATTGTCCAAATCATGTCATGATGACTGGAAGTAGTAGGAAAGCCTGTAATGAAGTCCATAGACACTTGTTCCCATGGTCGGTCTGGAATGGGTAAAGGCATAAGCAATCCCAAAGCTTTGCCTTTGTAGCTTTTAATTGCTTGACAAATGTTACACTTAGCTACAAATTTTGCTACATCATTTTTCAAATGAGGCCAAAAGAATTCTCGAGAAACTACTTGAAGTGTTGCGAAAACTCCTCTATGTCCCATGAATGGTGGTTGGTGCATCTCTTCCAAGACAAGTTGTCTATAGGGTTGAGTAACACATAATCTTTTCTCAAAGAAAAGGTAGCCATCATTATGAGAATAATTGCCTTGAGGTGGCCAATTGTTTTCACGCAATTTAATCCATATCTAAAAAAGTCTGGATCTACTTCATAAGTTTCTTTCATAAGTACAAATGGTTCACTTTCAATAGCGGAAATGTTGTTGATATGTGGTCTTCTACTTAAAGCATCGGCAACAACATTTTTCTTTCTAGGTTGGTATTGAATCATGGGTTAGAAACTTTGTATGAAAGATGCCCATTTGATGTGCCTATCTGAAATAAGGGGTTACGAAAGCAAATGCCTAATGCTTTGTTGATCAGTCTTGATAAGAAATTCTGAACCCATTAGGTAATGCTTCCAAATCTTCAAGGCATGGACAACTGCTGCTAATTCCTTATCATATGTACTATAATTTGTTTCAGCTAGTTTTAGCTTTCGACTTTCATAGGCAATAGGATGGTTGTCTTGCATAAGCACAGCACCAAAACCTTTGCCACTAGCATCAGTTACTACCACAAAGAATGGTCTTTGAAAGTCAGGTAGTGTAAGAACTGGTGCATGAGTTAATGCATCCTTGAGTACTAGAAAAGATTTATCTTGACTTTCGGTCCAATGGAAAAATGTAGTTTTCTTGAGAAGTTCCGTCAAAGGATGTGCAATATAAGCGAAATTCTTGACAAACTTCCTATAGTAACTACATAGACCTAGAAAAGATCCAAGGTCATGAATGTCTCGAGGTGTAGGCCAAGAGGCTATACACTCAATCTTCTTAGAATCCACACAGATTCCTTCAGCTGATACTATATGGCCTAAGTATTCAATCTCTTTTTGAAAGAAAGAACTCTTTTCAGGATTGACATACAATTCATTTTCTCTCAAAAGGTTAAACACTTGCTCCAAGTGTTGCTCATGCTCTTGACGATTCTCACTGAAAACAAGAATATCATCAAAGAACACCACAACAAAGCTTTGAAACTTTAGGAAAATGCGATTCATCATACAACTAAATGTAGCTGGAGCATTGGTCAAACCAAATGGCATAACCAAAAACTCATAATGGCCAGTCTGGGTTCTAAACGCAGTCTTGAATATGTCTGACTCAATCATGCGTACTTGATGAGATAACCAGACTTTAAGTCAATCTTGCTAAAGACCTTTGAACCTCTAAGCTTATCAAGTAAGTCATCTACCCTAGGGATAGGGTATCTGTTCTTGACAGTGATTTTGTTCAATGCTCGGTAGTCAAAACACATTCGGAAAGTTCCATTCTTCTTCTTAACACAAGAAGGATTGGAGCTCCAAAGGGTGAACTACTAGGTCTAATAAGGCCTCTTTCTAACAAATCCTCGATTTGTTTTTGGATTTCTTTTTGCTCTAAATTGTTGACTCTATAAGGAGCTTTACAAGGTGGAGAGTTGCCTGGTAATAAGTCAATACTATGGTCTTCAGGCCTAGACTTAGGTAATCCTGGAGGTAAATCTTCCATAAAACAATCCCTGAATTTGGAGATATAAGGATCAAGTTTTGGACTTTTGGATGTGTTAAACTCAGGGCTAAGCTGGTTAACCCAAACCATATAAGTCTTCTCCCTTTTCCTAAGAGCTCGCTTTGCTTGAGTATGACTCAATAAAGGACTCGTCTCTCTTTTGACTAGACATTGGAGGAAAATATTTTCATTGTCCTTCCTTACACAAATGCTATGTGTATCATAGTCTATAATAGGGTTGTACATATGTCTCCAAGGCATACACAATATTACATCTACGCCTTGTAAAGGTGCAACTAAGAAATCCCTTTTTTTCTGTTAAAGTTAAACCTTTCACCTCTTGCATGCAATTATACTTGGTTCCAGTAAATGCAGCTTTAACTCTATAATGTGTAAGTGAAGGTTGAATGTTTAAAGCTCTAATTGCCTTTTCAGAAATAAAGTCATGAGTGCTACCATCGTCATGCAAAACAATAACTTCATGCTCATTAATTTTTCCTTTTATTTTGAGTAGCGAATGAGCTTGAGGCTTACCTTCTGCTTCTAAATAGTCGGGGACAGAGTTACCCTCTTGCTTGAGTGATTCATCTTCATTGTCGTCCCCTTCAAGCATATTGACTCGTGCCGCAAGTGTCGAATTCTTTGCACGTTCTGGGCAATTTGGTGCTATATGTCCTTCTTTATGACATCGAAAACATTTGATTGGAGGACCTCTGGGCTTGCCACCGTTGACTTTCTTTGAATTTGATTCGCCTTTGACCATCTCCTTGCCTTTGTCAAACCCTAGCTTATGAAAATTTCTTGAAGCATGAAAAGGTTTAGAGTGGTTACTCTCAAATGACTTGGCCTCTCTAGGAAAACCATTTTTGCGTTCGGAATTTGTTGCCAAAGATATAGCTATAGAAAGTGAATGAGGTCTAAACATATTCACATCGGCCCTAATTGTAGACTTAAGGCCCGAAATGAATTTCCTCTTTTGGTCCTCCTCATTGACTTTCTTCACAACCTATACCTGTAGTAATGTATTCCAAAACTTCTTCACATATACTGAAACATGCTTTCTTTTTCAAGTTGATGCAATGTATCCCATTGATGCCTAGCTTTAGATTTAAATTGTGAAGGTAAGAAATGCTTTTTCACTAGCCTTTGAAACCTTTTCCATGAATCTCGTTTGTCATGTCCTTGATGATGCTCCACCATAAAGCTGCGCTATCCACCATGTGATTAGCCGCACATTTGATCTTGTCCTTCTCGAAAAATTTCTCCCCCAAAAAGTAGTCATCCAATTGACTAAGCCATGCCAAAAGGACTCGAGCATCTTTCTTGCCATCATAATTCTGAAATGAAAAAGCTTTACGACTGATTTTAGAATCTTTCCGTGAATTTTGTGCTTGAAGTGTAGCATTGACAGCTCTTTGGATGATGTCGTCTTCGTCATCATAAGATGGCAAAGAGTCACGCTTACGCCTTCGACTCGTGAGCTGTCACTCCAATTCAATTCGCATCTCTCTCTCTTCTACAATTTGTTGTTGTAGAGATTGGAGTTGCTCTTGAATTGAAGGTAAAATAGGAAAATTTGCCATAGTGCTCATGCAAACAATGTAAATAAGTAAAATTGATATTATTTGATGTATGTAAATAAAGCAAATGTTGGGTCGAATTCCCTTCGTTTCGCACAAGTCCCGAGTAATTCCGAGTGATTTAGGAGATTTAGGCTAGTCGAAATGCTGAAGAAATAATTTTTTGCACCTTGAACACTGTTCAAACAATTCTGAAAACTTGGCCAAACCTCTGTAATAATTTTTGAGAATTTTTAAAAAAATTTAGAAATTATTTTAAAATTTTTTGGCATTTATTTGGCCTTTTTAAGCCTCTTTGAGTCCTAAAAAATCAATTTTCTGCACCCAAAAATCTGAAAATTATAATTCTTTGGAATTTCTCTTGAAATAAGAAAATAGGTAGTGTGAAAGCTCCAAAAGTTGATGTGACATGCATTGGGCTTGGGAAAAGTAGAATTGGGTTAAGTTGAGGATTTGGCTTAATTGAGATTAAGTAATTAGTAGCTTAATTGATTTTTGTGGTCTTCTTCTCACGTTTTTTCGCCCGTGAGGCTGCAAATCGGCACCTCAAAACTCATTTTACTTATTTTTCATGGCTTAAAACTCACACAGCATGCAGTCCGTCCATTATAGGTTGCTTTTACCTTAAACCTTTGCAAAAACTGAGCAAATCACATGAGGTTTTTGGCTATGGGGAATCCATCTATATGGTTGGATTTGAAATTCATGAAGCTTTGAGCAAAACCACTTTTTGATGAAGAAGAATGGTTTTGGAAAGAGGTAAGTGGGTTTGAGAAGTAGCGCTAGTTTGAGAATTTGAATTTTTGGTTAAAGACCACAAACCCTTCTTTTGCCCACCGGTTAAAAGCCTGCAACTTTCTTGAGAGTTGTGTTGATGAAGACCTTTCCCACCTTTCCACAAATCTCCTAGCCCAAGCTCTGATATCACTGAAAACGGAATCGTTCTCTAGGATAGCTTGTGGAACACTTGAGAAATTCAACACATAAATTCAACCATGAAAACACATGCTTTGCAGGTTTCAACAAAATCAAATAAATTGAACAAAAGCATACCAAACATAATACTTAGCTCCAAGAAGACAAACATGCTCCCCCCTTGTGCCTGGCCTTCCCCCACACAAGAGTATTTTTATTAGCTTTCAACCAAAAATAGGCCATAGCCCCCAAAAATATACAAAGTGTGCTTTTAGAGAGCACGACACTCTTCCACAACAAAAATAGAGTGTCCCAAAAATTGGGGCTAGGGTAAAGCCTTTAGGCTTTAATAAATTCAACATTATAAATGTATTTTTTCCAATGTATCAAAATGGAAAAATCAACTACTAAGGTTACAAGCTACGCTTGTAACAATAAATATGATGCGCATATAAGAAACATTCTCCTCGACATTATTCATCAATCCTCGTAATCTTCATCACCTAAAAATATAAGCCCAACTGAAAACGGAATCGTTCTCTAGGATAGCTTGTGGAACACTTGAGAAATTCAATACATAAATTCAACCATGAAAACACATGCTTTGCAGGTTTCAACAAAATCAAATAAATTGAACAAAAGCATAGCAAACATAATACTTAGCTCCAAGACAAACATGCTGGGTGCAATCTTCCCCCCCCCCCCCTTGTGCCTGGCCTTCCCCCACACAAGAGTATTTTTATTAGCTTTCAACCAAAAATAGGCCATAGCTCCCAAAAATATACAAGTTGATTTTGTTGAAACCTGCAAAGCATGTGTTTTCATGGTTGAATTTATGTGTTGAATTTCTCAAGTGTTCCACAAGCTATCCTAGAGAACGATTTCGTTTTCACATAGATGCATGTATGCGTGTGTCTCTCTCACATGCATTCTCTCTATGTCTTTGTCACATGAATAGACATAACCCTCTCTTACACACGTGCACATGCACTCTCTTCTCACACTCTTCTCGTATACACTCTCTTGCACATACATATAAACTCTCTCTCTCTCTCTCTCTCTCTCTCTCACACACACACACACACACACACACACACACCACCCCTTCCACATTCAT
>NC_141086.1:27551197-27561197 GCF_041138505.1 Cibotium barometz
CATGACATAATTATTTGAGAGGGAGAGGACAATAGAGAGCCAGAGGGAGTGAAAACAAAAAAGCATGACAACATCACATCCTCTACATCGAGGTTATTGCTTCAAACTAAAAATAAAATCAAGTTCATTCACATATAACTACCAAATACAGAAATGTGAACCATGATCTTTACCATTATGGGCCTCGCTTGTCCTCCGAGGTGAAGGCACAAAGTAAGCAAACGGTATTCGTACCCTTTTGCACTTTCTCTAGCAAGACACGCTTAGACGATTCATCAATAAAACCATGGGCTCACCATATCGCCAATTAAACCCACCACTTTGGCCTTCACTTGAGAAATAGCATCATCATTACCAAGAAGTGGAAAGGACTTACAACCCACACAAGAGACAATGTTATGGTAATTTATTTATTATTGGGTAAACCAATAAGTAAAAAGAATATCTTGGATAACCCAAGTGTGATTAATTTGGTTGTTGTGAGTGAATCCAACCAACTGTGACATGTGTTACACATGTAAGAAATGTGTGAATTTGATTGTGAGTAAATCCAATTAACTCTTTTGAATTAATTCTTAATGAGGGTGACCCTAGTTGGTTGTGAGTGAATCCAACCAATCATGACACGTGTGAAATGTGTGGTGTACTCTATGAATACATGTGACATGTATGAAAACATTGTGAGTGAATCCAATGTACGAGTTTGATTGTGAGTGAGTACCATCAACTCTAACACATGCGTGACACGTGTAAAGGTTCTGTGAATTGGATCGTGAGTGAATCTGATCAACTCCAAGACACGTGTGATGCGTGTGAGGATATATGGGAATGAATCCACTTAAATACATAATGACATTGTGAGTGAATCCAATGTGGGAACAATTAATGTGTTCAATCACTCGTGTGTGCTGATAGTTACAACCGAGAACCGTTGTCTTCTCAAACGGGATGACTAACGAGAGTGTGATTTTTTAGAATATTTTATCATGGGAGTGAATCCAAAAAATTATGTGTGATGCATGGTTCATGTGTGAAGCATGGTAGTGAATGGTTTCCATTTGTTAGAATTATTTTTGTGAGTGATTCCAAAGTAATTGTGATCTAACATTGTGGACTACGTTAAGTATAGATCACGAGTTGAGGACAACCAAGGTGAACATTGGACGAGATTATCTAGACAAGCACATATGTGCTTCACTATGACTTGTTTCGCCCAGCACAACGAAAACCACTAGCTACAAGCTTTAGCCTCTCCTTGGTTTCCATTTTCATTAACAATTATAGAGCATCAACCCCCAACAATGGCTATTTTTTCCCATTCACATTCTCGCTCGTTTTCTAATGGCTCGAAGGGTTTTTTTTTGGATGTGTACCAATTGACGCGTCGATCAGAGCGTCTTTGGTTTCTAGCTTTGTGTTTGTCTAGGAAGGTCCACAAACGTTACTAGCTCAATGTTCTATGCATTTCTATATAGGAAAACAAAACATTTTGCTAGACAATTTATTAGAAAAAAATGAACATATCTAGTAAAAGTCCAACTCTAGTAAAAGTGAAACATTTCCCAGTTCTTCATTCTAGAAAAATACTTACTATATAGAAAATAAACTAACAATAAATCACTATATGATAAACTATGTAATAAAAAGTTGCTATATAATAAAAGTCATGAAAACGTTCACTATATATAGTAATTGATCTAGGTAACTTGCAAGAAGGGAGGGAGATTAAGAAAGATTAATGATGGATTAGACTAATTGACATGGAGTCCACACATGGATTAGACTCATCACATGGAGTCCACACATGGGTGTAGCTCACCAAGCACACTCATACATGAGGGAGTGTCACTTTGCACATGTGGGGTATATGGGATCCTAGGGGTATAAATAGGAGAGTACTATCATGTATTAGGACGGTCATAAAGTGAGTAAAAAGATCAAAAGGTCCTAATACATGATAGTACTCTCCTATTTATACCCCTAGGGCCCTATATGCCCCACATGTGTAAATGGACCCTAACCCCATGTGCCTAGGTCCATCCCCATGTGCATGTGCACCACTAATACACTTTGTTACAAACCATCCCCTCCTACAATGATTTCGTCCTCGAAATCAAAGGGTGGTCGTGCACAAAACATTTACAAGTGACTATATGTACAAAAGCCAAGAAAAATCACATCCATGACTGAATGTAGCGAAAGACTTGTGCATGAATCATATGACCCCCTGGATCAAATGGAAAGGATAGAGGACTCCTGTCGCCGATGATGAGGCTATATATGCAACTTCCTGAATCGAAAGGAAATCCAGGGCATGCAAAATCCAAGGCAATAGCTCCATGATAATCTGATGCAAGTGGAGTAGATAAGGAACCACTGTCGATGACAAATCTAGTTCATACTGATTAATCATTGATTAGCAAATTAATCCTCTGTTTTGTGTGCAAAAAACAGAGCATGCGAGGAGCCCAGATCTGAGGCCTTAGAGTTCAAATGAGCTCAAATCCTTTCAAGGCCATCAATAGTAATTAGTCTAGTAGAGGATTAAGCCAAGAAACACAAGATTTGACCAAACATTGAATACTTAATCTCTGTTTTACCAAAGTCACCTGTGCAGATTTGATGAAGAGCTTGGATCTCACTGTAGGCTGGATCAAATCAAATTCTGACTTCACCAGCTTGTAGAGCATGCTTGAAAACCCCTGGGGCTAAGAGGCATTAGACCCATTGCGACTGGACAAGACAAGATCTAATTTTTTCTCAGAAAAAACGATGCCTGCAAATCAACGAAAATCGTGAGCTGTGGTCGACGGTTTGCTGCGCTGATTCGCTTGGCTAGAGCACCACTCGAATGCTGCCAGGAATGCTATGAAAACTAGGAGTAGTGGTCACATCCGAAATCTCTCCACATGTAACAAATCTAGAGGAGTATCCCAACACATCTAATACTAGAACCTCGGATCTATGCTCCTCATGGTCTATGATGTGCTCAACGACAAGTGAAGTGTCAATCTCATGTGTGACTAAAGATGTATGATTAGCCGAATGATCATGTGACTAGTCAAATACCCATCAAGATCATGGAATGTATCACTATGGTGATCTAATGTATCCCTATGATCATTAGAAATAGAGATAGGTAGCTCTATGATGCTCGTAATGCTCGATATGCTCGCTGCCATCTCTCCCATCAAGAGCATGCCCGCATAATTTGACTCACACACATTACTTTCACTATCACTATCACATACATCATCATCATGTACATATGTGTCAGTGGCATCATGTGCACGTGTATCACTATCATCATGTGTATGTATGTGATACATCAATATCATCATGTGGGCACGATACATCATCATAAGTATGTGGATGTGATACATCAATGTCATCACATGTATGTGTATGACCATGACCATGTGTACAAGTATCAACATTAATATCATCATCAACATGATGATCATCATCATGTTCACCATCCACCTCATCATTCACTGAATGCATGTTATAATGATACCCATCCTCAAGTATATAATCATCTCTGCTCACAAATGTAGGGCACTCAATCAATCCCCATATAAAACCTCCCATGCAATCAATGCCGAACCATCCATGTAAAGATATCCACATAGATCCTCAACAAAATCACCATGTGTAGAATGTCTAGACCATCTAGCACAAGCATCCTCCTCATCAAATAAATGTCTACATTGGTTAGGTAATAACGTCTGAAGCTCAAACGTCCATATGTGACATGAATATGATGTATCATCATAACATGATGTCGGTGAAGAAAGATCCAGTGGTGGTCGAAGCCGCGATGTGCCGAATGTATGTATGAACTCGACAAATGATATGTATCTCCTCATCACCTGAAGTGGCAAATCAAGATAACGGCTATGAAGCCAATACGAGCAGATATCGCACGATCAGGATCTGGGATGGAGACAGTGATGTCGACGACGACGAAGATGGTGGGTAGCACGGCGATCATAGGCGAGGTAGAAGTAGTAATGGAAACTCATGTTGTCCTGCCAAAGCTCGAAAGTGTGAAAATACCACTAAATGTGCTCAAGACGACCAACCGTGCATGAACAAGGGCTAAGATGCATATGTGAATGCCCAAAATACACCAAATGACCCAAAGTGTGCACGTGAACATCCAAAATACAACAAAATGGCCCAAAGTGTGCACATGAACGCCCAAAATACAATGAAATGGCCCAAAGTGTGCACGTGAACGCCAAAAATATACCAAAATGGCCCAAAGTG
Organism: Cibotium barometz; assembly: GCF_041138505.1. Classification (NCBI taxonomy): domain Eukaryota; kingdom Viridiplantae; phylum Streptophyta; class Polypodiopsida; order Cyatheales; family Cibotiaceae; genus Cibotium; species Cibotium barometz. The sequence goes on from NC_141086.1 coordinate 27,555,470, forward strand.
TGCACGCGAACGCCCAAAAATACACCAAATCGATCATACGGCACACTAACCACCTCCACGAGGCTCAAGATATGTGAACAACCCCAAATAAAAGTATCAACTTGTGTAACACACCTCACACGTGTGAACAATCACCCAATATGCCCACACTACACACGAACTATCCCCACAAACTCAAGGCATGATGATGAACTCCATCACCGCATGTGAACAATGCCCACACTACACACGAACTATCCCCACAAACTCAAGGCATGATGATGAACTCCATCACCGCATGTGAACACCTCTAACTCAATGGTATACTAACATGCGTGTGGGAACTACCACTAGCACAAACAAGGTGTGGCAAGGGTCAAAATGTAGAATGGCCAAAGAATCCAAAGGTTGGGAGTGTGGAATGGTCAAAAGATCAAGGGTTGGAGTGTAAATGGCCAAGGGATCTAATGGGAAATGTATGGGCAAGATAGGCTAATGTGAAAAAGGAATGAAGGGTTAAGATGTAAAGTAGATGGAGGGTGGAGATGTAAGTGAGAATAGGGTTTAATCAAAAGGTGACTACACATTCTTCTTTCTCCCTCTCACACTTATTCTTCATCTCACACAACACTCACAACTGCTTGTTGAAAGCTGCAATTTTCTGAAGAAGGCTGAGAGCTGCAAAGCTCTATGATGCTAGTGTAATTACCCTCTTCTCTTCTTTTTTTTATTAATGCCTTTTCTTTTGTGTGCTATGTATTGTGTTTGTGAGAGAAAAAAAATTGAATTTGTTGAAAAAAAAAAACACTTGCCAGTTTTTAACGCGTTGCTCTTCCTCCCCAGTGTTTAGCGCTTTCCAGCATGCACTAATGGTGGTCGGCTCCTCCTCCCCAGTGTTTACTGAGCTGCCCTCCACTGGTTGGCTACTAAGCTGTGCCTTTGTTGGCAAGGCCAGTCCCTGGCGGCTGCTGAGCTGCGCAGAGCCCCGTTAGACTCACCGACGTGCTGCTGAGCTACGCCTCCCTTGCAAAGAGCCGTCTGCTGGCTGCTGAGGTCGCCTTTGTTGGCAAGCCCAATCACTAGCGGCTGTAGAGAACAAAAACAGAACATCGTTTTAGTGCGACTGCGATCTATTTTTTTCTACGATCTGCCTTGTAGTAGGCTGTGCAGCTGCAATCTACTTTGTGGGCTACGTTGCAGTTGCGATCCGCTGTCATGCGATCTACTTTGTAGTTGCGATCTGATGTCATACGATCTATTGTAGCTATTTGCAATAAACCTTGTTCAAATGTTGTTGCAACAGGTGAAGCAAATGTGATGTTGTTGCATCATGCTCATGCCGTGAAATAGCTGCTCATGCTGATGATTGCTGAGTGAGCTGAGAAGTGTGGGCTGAGCCTAAAGCAATGAAACCCAAAGGATAACTAGCAAGATGTATTCCAGTGTTGAAGCTCCTTAAGCACAATGGATCTAGTAGACTCATTGTTGTAAGTTGCACTGTATGAAATGTAAACTGAGCTTGTGTCAATATCCTGCAATACAGCACTGCAGTTCCTTCCCACAGCTAATCAGCACTCAAAAAAAATAGAGATATTTGGCCCCTATCAAGACCAATCTGCCACTGTACATTATTAGAATCCAGTAGGATGATATTTGTCGTACGCTGTGACTCCATTGTACATCCTCAGTCCAAGATAAGTCAGGCACGAGCTATGTAGGTCATTCCTCAGCCTTAGCAGGTCAGTCAGTCAGTCAAGTCCCTTAACCCACTTGGAGAGAATCATTCATGCATGTACAGTCAGTAGAAGCCTTAGGGTTTGCATCAGAAAGCACTCTACATTTTGCATAACATGCATTCATATGCCTGTGCATCATTTAGAACATCACAAAAGCCTTAGGAAATTCACTAGGATTTATCTGGTATTTTTTTAATATTTTATAGTATTTTATTAGCATTTATAAACAAAGTTTATTAAATTTATGACCAGCCAACTTAACCAACTCCTAACTAGTATAAATAGGCTTGCATAGTGCTTAGAAGTCCATTCAATCTCTTCAGAATCCAGGCACCTCTCATCCTCAGTCCTAGGAGCATCCACACCTGCAACCATAGTCTCATCCAGCCTTGGAGCTTCTGTGTTTGCTTCTCGAGCCTTGAGAACATGTGTTTTTGCTTCCATCAGTCCTACCAGTCCAACGCAGTAGTTCAGTAGACCATTCAGCAGCTCAGCAATCCCTACAAACCGCGCAGCCATACAATACCTCCACAGGCCCAAAACAGCAAGCACCTCTGCGTTTTTTGCATAGATCACAGCTGGCCTGTGTTCAGTTCAATGCAGCCCTGCGTTTACGGTTCTACAGCAGACCAGCCTTGTATTTTCAGTTCTACAACAGTGCTACAGTAGTATACCACCTTCTATGCATCATCCACACATGCTCCAGCCATCTAGTGAAGGTAACACATCATTCATAAGCATTTTCAGCATATTTTCATAGCTTAGAACAATCCACTACAGTCCCTTCTCAACCTCAGGTGTGCAATCCTTCCTCATGTCCTTGGGAAGAGTGCATAGGCTCAAGATCAATTCATTCTAGTGTTTCTACAACCGTGTACAGTTCAGCCAGGCTTCCAATCCTCCGAGATCTTGCGTTTGGCTTATCTACATTCCACAGTCATTCTCTCTAAAGTAATAAAGCAAATATTATCTTGGTAACGGGATAGGGGACCCTTCAGTGGGTAATTTGGGACCCAATCTAGTGTACAGTTCTCATCTCTCTCTCTCTCTCTCTCTCTCATATCTCTTTAAAGTTTGAAGTATTAAAGTGGATTGCTAAACTCGCAAAACTCAGGATACAGAAGACGATGTGAGCATTTGTGTGACAGGATCCTCCAATAATACGAAGACTTCCGCTGCATATTACAATAAGACATAGACTTACTTTCACGAGAGAAAATTAAATAATGAAGCATAGTGTGATAATTATCCAAAAACTTAGTATATAAAATTGCTCAAGTGAAACACAAGAGAAATCTATGAGACACAAAGACCTACTTTTATGAGGGGCAAATTAAAGGGTGGAGTATAGTTAGATGTCTATCTATAAAAAAAACAAATATAGTTATATATTTATTCCTAAATAATAAGTATACAATTTTTGCTTGAGCGAAACACAAGAGGAAATCAGAAGGCACAAAGATATACTCTCACGAGAGTTATGTTTATGTATGTATGTATATATGTATATGCATGTATATATGTATATGTCTGTATGTAGTAGGGTAGTTGGAGGGTCATGTGCCTTTTGGGTTCTCATGGCTTGATCCCCTCATCTAGTTCATGTGCATAGGAGTTATAACCACTATCTATCTTTGTATTCGATACGTACAACCAAAGAATGGAATGAATAAATCTCTCTCTGTCTCTTAATCTGTTAGTTTTGCCTTAAACATTTGGCGATCGCGATCTTAAAAGCTCTAAACTCTCTTATCCATATGCTGATCTCTATGCAAACTAGTGAAGGTTCCAATATCCTATCACATTTGATGGCGTTATTCTTTAGTATGATGGTGCAGCACTGTTCTTAATGGAAAATGTACTAGATGCATAGTGTGTTGGCTGCCTGATGGAAGCCAACATGCAAGGTGGGCCACCATGTGTGCCGACCATCAATAGGGTTGATCACAAGGGTCTTGACGGACGCACCTAACAAGATCAGTTACGTTGCTGAGAGCTAATCAAAGCGGACCAACGATGATAGAAATACAACCAACAGACGCTTGTCATGATGGAGAGGAAGGTGGAATCCAAACTGTTGTTAGCAACCCTGTCGATCAGCGAAACTCTGTCTAGGCCCAGGCAAAGTCAGTACTCGAGGACCCATCTTCTTGGAGACAGGTAGTCACAATCGAACCGAAACTCCTTCTGCACCCAGGCAAAGTCCACGCTCGAGAATTCCTCTTCTTGGAGAAAGGTAGTCACAACCGATCCAGTGGTCAAAGGACCTGTTATCCGATTGTCCATTCTCGGGTGCCTCTGCCAATTTGAATGCTCTTATCTAATATTCTCTTATCAATAGCACGATATCAAGCAATCCGGCTGGCAAATGATTCGGCCATGGACATAGAAACATCCGAAGGCAATTGCAATCTAGTGGTGGTGGTTCTTCCGGCATCCAAACTCGTCGATACATCTGTAAAAGTCTTGTAGTTGTGATGTCGAACACCAGGCAACGAACTGAGCGCAGCTAACATTCAAAGTCCGAGCATGGGTCTAAGTTCTGAGATCCGAGTCAGAGACCTTCACAGTTCTGAGTTGGAGATCAAGCCACATATCCAGGTTCGAGTTGGCGGAGTCGTCGAGGCTCCTGAAGTCCGAGCTGAGCAAAGCCTATTCCTTGGTTGAGTTGAGAATTTGCATTATGTGCTGAGAGTCAGGAGTCCAAGCCGATTCCGAGATCCAAGTTCAACTCTACGCGTTTATGTCGGGACTTGGAACATGTAGGTACATTTTTGACTCCTACGACGGGAGGGCTTCCGTCCAATGTTGCATGATGGGTCGGAGATGGTGCCAACAATCTGGAAGTACAAAGCGCTAGCAATTGTGTGATCTTCCAGCACTGTGGCCTACCCAACCATGAGAAAAAATATTGTGTATCATGTGTGCAATCAGTGTGAAGACCAAGGGAATCATACACCACGATGATTCTAGGCAAACTTTGATGATGTCCAAAGAAGGTTACAACAGTGGGGAAAGCTAGGGATGTTGATCGCCTATAGAAGAGCAAGCAAGAGCTGAAGTATTTTGTCAAGCATGTCGAGCAGGTAGAGAACTGGCATCTCAAGCACCCACAAGGCGGGATGTCACGTGCACCCTGCACTCAGGTACACAATGACACATTGGCATGATCCTCAGTGTAGCATTTGTACAGAAGTAGAAACCCTTTTAGGATTATTTGTCGTACGTCGTGACCCCATTGTGAGCCCTCAGTCCAGGGACAGTTAGGCACGAGTTACATAGGTCAGTCTTTGAGCTTTAATGGTCAATCAGTTGTTGTCAGTCCTCTTAACTCACTTGGAAAAAGCATCAATCAGGAGCATGTATGTGTCAACCTTAGCATTAGATGCATGTAAAGCTCTGTAAGTGCATTCACATAGAAGGGGGACCAGCCCCAAGGCAGCCCATACTTGGGCTAAGCCTTGCAAAGGCTTCCAAGAGCTTTGCCAAGCAGTTAGCCCCAACAGCCGATAGGTGTGCTATAGCCCGACCAGGATCTTCTGACAAGGTTTTTCTTCAGCCGACTAACATTTATCAAGTCGTGGGACATGTTTGCATCAGCCGATAGCCTCTTGAGCCAGCCGACCCGATGAGGTATAAAAAGCCTCTCCTTAGCCCACGTAAATTCAATTCAAATATTCAGCAAAGAACATTCAGGTATTAAGCGCTCAGCAATCGTACTTATCTCCAGGCAATAAGGAAGATACTCTTACATCTCAGCCAGCATATGTGCAGTCCTTTAGTCATCTGGACTTGCATCAATGACCAAGGAGAGTCTTCAGCACAGTCTCAAGATAGCTGGATACTCTGTCGATGTTTGGGTCTCCTACTCCTTGCATTGGGCATTCATATCATTTGTATTCAGCATTGTACAACATTTCTCCAAAGAATAATATAAGCAAATACTCTTGCTTGCAAGGGGGCCCTTCAGTGGGTGTTGGGACCCAATACTGTGTCTTCTTCTACATTCTCTT